>NW_915363.1:0-1533 GCF_000209065.1 Trypanosoma cruzi
AACAACCCTGAACTATCCGCTGCTTGGAGGAATTTCGCGAGATCTTGCCCACAGGGGTGCTGCAGTCGGCGGATCGTTTTCGAGTGGCTGCTGCACCGCACGTTGTGGTCTAAATTTTTGTTTCGAATTATGAATGGTGGTGGTCAGAGACACTCTCTTTCAATGTCTGTTTGCGTGTTCACACACTGGACGCCAAACAACCCTGAACTATCCGCTGCTTGGAGGAATTTCGCGAGATCTTGCCCACAAGGGTGCTGCACTCGGCGGATCGTTTTCGAGCGGCTGCTGCACCGCACGTTGTGGTCTAAATTTTTGTTTCGAATTATGAATGGTGGTGGTCAGAGACACTCTCTTTCAATGTCTGTTTGCGTGTTCACACACTGGACGCCAAACAACCCTGAACTATCCGCTGCTTGGAGGAATTTCGCGAGATCTTGCCCACAAGGGTGCTGCACTCGGCGGATCGTTTTCGAGCGGCTGCTGCACCGCACGTTGTGGTCTAAATTTTTGTTTCGAATTATGAATGGTGGTGGTCAGAGGCACTCTCTTTCAATGTCTGTTTGTGTGTTCACACACTGGACGCCAAACAACCCTGAACTATCCGCTGCTTGGAGGAATTTCGCGAGATCTTGCCCACAAGGGTGCTGCACTCGGCGGATCGTTTTCGAGCGGCTGCTGCACCGTACGTTGTGGTCTAAATTTTTGTTTCGAATTATGAATGTTGGTGGTCAGAGACACTCTCTTTCAATGTCTGTTTGCGTGTTCACACACTGGACGCCAAACAACCCTGAACTATCCGCTGCTTGGAGGAATTTCGCGAGATCTTGCCCACAAGGGTGCTGCACTCGGCGGATCGTTTTCGAGCGGCTGCTGCACCGTACGTTGTGGTCTAAATTTTTGTTTCGAATTATGAATGGTGGTGGTCAGAGGCACTCTCTTTCAATGTCTGTTTGCGTGTTCACACACTGGACGCCAAACAACCCTGAACTATCCGCTGCTTGGAGGAATTTCGCGAGATCTTGCCCACAAGGGTGCTGCACTCGGCGGATCGTTTTCGAGCGGCTGCTGCACTGCACGTTGTGGTCTATGTTTTTGTTTCGAATTATGAATGGTGGGAGTCAGAGACACTCTCTGTCAATGTCTGTTTGCGTGTTCACACACTGGACACCAAACAGCCCTGAATTATCCGCTGCTTGGAGGAATTTCGCGAGATCTTGCCCACAGGGGTGCTGCACTCGGCGGATCGTTTTCGAGCGGCTGCTGCACCACACGTTGTGGTCTAAATTTTTGTTTCGAATTATGAATGGTGGTGGTCAGAGGCACTCTCTTTCAATGTCTGTTTGTGTGTTCACACACTGGACACCAAACAACCCTGAACCATCCGCTGCTTGGAGGAATTTCGCGAGCTCTTGCCCACAAGGGTGCTGCACTCGGCGGATCGTTTTCGAGCGGCTGCTGCACTGCACGTTGTGGTCTAAATTTTTGTTTCGAATTATGAATGGTGGTGGTCAGAGACACTCTCTTTCAATGTCT
>NW_915364.1:0-1533 GCF_000209065.1 Trypanosoma cruzi
TGGAAGTGGTCTAATTTTTGTTTCGAATTATGAATGGTGGTGGTCAGAGGCACTCTCTTTCATGTCTGTTTGCGTGTTCACACACTTGGACGCCAAACAACCCTAAACCATCCGCTGCTTGGAGGAATGTCGCGAGATCTTGCCCACAAGGGTGCTGCAGTCGGATAATCGTTTTCGAGTGGCTGCTGCACCACACGCTGTGGTCTAAATTTTTGTTTCGAATTATGAATGGTGGTGGTCAGAGGCACTCTCTTTCAATGTCTGTTTGCGTGTTCACACACTGGACACCAAACAACCCTAAACCATCCGCTGCTTGGAGGAATGTCGCGAGATCTTGCCCACAAGGGTGCTGCACTCGGCGGATCGTTTTCGAGTGGCTGCTGCACCACACGCTGTGGTCTAAATTTTTGTTTCGAATTATGAATGGTGGTGGTCAGAGGCACTCTCTTTCAATGTCTGTTTGCGTGTTCACACACTGGACACCAAACAACCCTGAACTATCCGCTGCTTGGAGGAATGTCGCGAGATCTTGCCCACAAGGGTGCTGCAGTCGGCTAATCGTTTTCGAGTGGCTGCTGCACCACACGCTGTGGTCTAAATTTTTGTTTCGAATTATGAATGGTGGTGGTCAGAGGCACTCTCTTTCAATGTCTGTTTGCGTGTTCACACACTGGACGCCAAACAACCCTGAACTATCCGCTGCTTGGAGGAATGTCGCGAGATCTTGCCCACAAGGGTGCTGCACTCGGCGGATCGTTTTCGAGTGGCTGCTGCACCACACGTTGTGGTCTAAATTTTTGTTTCGAATTATGAATGGTGGTGGTCAGAGGCACTCTCTTTCAATGTCTGGTTGCGTGTTCACACACTGGACGCCAAACAACCCTGAACCATCCGCTGCTTGGAGGAATGTCGCGAGATCTTGCCCACAAGGGTGCTGCAGTCGGCGGATCGTTTTCGAGGTGGATGCTGCACCACACGCTGTGGTCTAAATTTTTGTTTCGAATTATGAATGGTGGTGGTCAGAGACACTCTCTTTCAATGTCTGTTTGCGTGTTCACACACTGGACGCCAAACAACCCTGAACTATCCGCTGCTTGGAGGAGTTTCGCGAGATCTTGCCCACAGGGGTGCTGCACTCGGCGGATCGTTTTCGAGTGGCTGCTGCACCGCACGTTGTGGTCTAAATTTTTGTTTCGAATTATGAATGGTGGTGGTCAGAGACACTCTCTTTCAATGTCTGTTTGCGTGTTCACACACTGGACGCCAAACAACCCTGAACCATCCGCTGCTTGGAGGAATGTCGCGAGATCTTGCCCACAAGGGTGCTGCAGTCGGCGGATCGTTTTCGAGTGGATGCTGCACCACACGCTGTGGTCTAAATTTTTGTTTCGAATTATGAATGGTGGTGGTCAGAGGCACTCTCTTTCAATGTCTGTTTGCGTGTTCACACACTGGACGCCAAACAACCCTGAACTATCCGCTGCTTGGAGGAGTTTCGCGAGATCTTGCCCACAGGGGTGCTGCACTCGGCGG
>NW_915365.1:0-1533 GCF_000209065.1 Trypanosoma cruzi
GCAACATTAAAAGAAGAAAGAAAAGGCATTACACCATCAATAATCTTTTCAGCCCTCTCCATATCCAACATGAGTGAATTGTTCTTAAAGGCAACTGCAACTCCCTCAATAAGATAATGCTGGTACCAACCCGGGGCATCACTGGCAGCCTCAAGCAGACGAGAAACGTTTTCTACAATAGCCTCCTCAAGAGAAATCGGAGCATGCCGCTGACGAAGTTCCAAAATGGCTGCCACGGCTGATGCTACCACACACGCATTTTCATCATGGAGCTGGTTCTTCAGCTTCTCCAAAAGTCCAAGCTCTTCGCAAACGTTTGGGGCAATGTAAAATAGTTTAAGAGTGCCAAAGGCGGCGATGCGGCGGACGTACGGATCACTGTCCTCTAAGCAGCGTTGAAGAGGGGCGGTGATAAAATCCACCATAACGGGAACCAGGAGAGACGTCATCGTACGCAACGCCGCCCCACGAATAAGTGGCGAGTCATTAACTGTATCCTTCACAAAGACCCCGGCCTGCAATACTGCCTTTTGCGGCTGGGCATGACTGTTGTGCATGAGATACAAGTATACAAGACGTTTAATAGCAAGATTTGTAGATGAACATAGAGGAGCGATGTCACTAAAGTGCCCGGACATGTCTCTTCCTATAGTCATAAAGGCGACCACCTGCTGAAGCGCAGAGAGCTGACGCGGTGTATTTTGGCTCAGAAGGTCCTCACGAACTATCGTCGAGTCAAACGCACGACTAAACAAAGCAGAGCCGCTCAGTTGGTTAACGCCGAGCATCCTTTTTTCTTTTCTCTTTACCGGACGCTCCTGTAAAAGCACAATGGCACACAAAAAAAGAAAAAAAACGATATGACAGGTATAGCAAGCTGAGAGGCCAGTCAAAATGTGTAGCCAAACTGCCCAATGGTGGAATAAAAAGTCAAAAAAAAGTGCGTGTAAGGGGAAAAAAGGTGTCAAATCTCCACAACTCCTTCTTGGGAAAGGGAAAACAGCGGGCAAAGTTTGACACCAGCAATCCCCACCCTAAAGGCAATATATATATATATATTCACTTCGTCAAATCCCACAATCCGTGTTGTTGTTGTTTTTTTTAGCCCTTTCAGACAATGAATTTCATGCAACGTGTTGCATCGTGCGTCACGTGGCACTTGATTGAGCAAAACAACGCTCCACGACAGCGCACACACTTGTAGCTCGCAGGAAGAAGACATACCGAGCAAAGATGATACCCACCAACGTGTAAAGGTGGTGGCGCTGCCATTGCCATGTAGCTCGGCCCTGGCATGGTCAACTCCAAAGGGACGGATCGCCGTGACTGCAACCACCCGCCAAGATTCCGACGCTCTCGCCCCACGTCGCTAACAGTTTGCACCATATTGACAGATATTTTGTTGGCATGAACGCCTCCAACATGCAGCTCCACTCGTGCTTGCTTTTTCCTCCCCCGAGAACGACTTTCAAAGTCACGGGGCCGCTTGACACGATTTGTGGTCATGTCCGTGTCGCCATCCTCTGATGAGGA
>NW_915366.1:0-1533 GCF_000209065.1 Trypanosoma cruzi
CCCCAAAATTTGACACTCTCGTAAATTATTAATATATATATGTATGTATATATGTATCCAATCCGAATAGAGCGCAGCATGTCACGAGAGTGGCTATCGGAATACATATGTGTACATATACTTACTTGGGGCAAAGCTTGAGGGTGTGGTGAGCCCACTGCTTTTTCACTTGCCCCTTCTTCCTCCTGTATTGCTTGATTTTCGTAAATAACTTTACGATCCGGTCAATCGCCCCAGGCGAATGTTTGCTTCTGTTTGCTCTTACCTCCCTCTGGTGCGAATCGGCCTGCCTCTTTGATTGGACGTCTTCCTTATGCCCCAAGCAAGGTGACACATGTTTTATTATTGCGGCTGCGCGCCGCAGCCATCCATCGCTTCCTTCGCCGGCGGTGTCTTTGATTGCTGGTTTGCGTGGCGTGGTGCTAATTTGTGCGACTGCTCGTGTGACTCACTCGTGTTGCGGGATGGCTGTGTGGGAGGAGCTCGTTCATTTCCACGCTGCCGCGTAACTGAGGGTGAGTGCTGGTAGCCACTGAACGGCGTTGCGCCTTGTGTGCCGGCTGCTGTGCTTCCACGTTGTGCTGAGATGCTTGAGGGGGCAATTGTTTTTTGTTTTCCTTTATTTCTTGCATCCCACTTGTCTGGTCATTGCGGCTGCAACGAGACTCTCCGGCAGCCTGATCGTTGCGGGTGTTGCATCTCCTGCTGTTGTCTCCTCGTTGTGTCGGTGGGGAGGAGGCGGGCGACGGCGTCGGTGGAGTGGCGCTGCGGTGGGAGAAGGAAGGCACTGACCGCCGCTGACGGCGACCGTCTTTGCTGCCGGCGATCTGACGAGATGACCCCACCGTTGTCACACCCAACCGGGACCGATGCGGGCCGCACCGCCTCTCTCTTCCCTCCCTCCATCCCCCAGTCTCCTGCAGACACACGAACTGCGCGGCGGCGGCGTGATTACAAACCGGACGTCTGAAGGTCAACCGACCGCAGAGTCGATGTGGACCCTTGTCCCCCGTGGCTGAGTGCCGCCACCGTGCTTCTTTGTTCCTCCCTTTTGCCCTTGTGCATGCCGTGCGCGCATGATGCCGCTCTTTGTTCTGCAATGCCGACCCACGTGAGAGAGAAACGACGCCTTGACTACTGGCAACTGACGCACTCACCACCCCTCTTCCGCGCCACCACCACCACGTCCACGGACGCGCTCGATGGCTGGCGGTTGCAACAATACCAGGTGCTGCGGACGAAGAGCATGTCTTGAAGAGGATGCCGCGGTATTTTGTGTGGGTTTCAATTTGTTTTTGTTATGGTGACTGTGTCGTTTTTGTTTTGTTGCTACAATCTTGTTTTTTTTTTTTTTATCCTTATGATTTAGGTGGTAGATGATTTCTTGCGGGAACGAGGGCGATGCTTGGGTTGTAGAGCTTCATACAAATGAAGGCGTAATATCGTTGGAGATTTATGCTCGTGAGGCACCTTCTGTTGCGAACCCTTTTTTGCGCCTTGTTGAGAGCGGCCAGTTGTGCGGGGCGAAGTTTG
>NW_915367.1:0-1533 GCF_000209065.1 Trypanosoma cruzi
GCGGTGGAGCTCGTGCCTCTTTACCAGTCCGGCCCACGGTGCATGTAGGCATGGACTTACACACATGGAAAAATGAAAATAAAAATAAAAATAAATCAAAGAAATAAATCTCAAGCACGAGAATATCCCTCACAGTGCCAATTTGCATCTACCGGCGCTAATGAATTGCGTGCTGTGCCAAGACCGACACTACTAGTCATAACATCATTGTCATTATCCTCATCCTCACCGTCATCGTCACCTCCTTCACCTGAGAGAAAGGCGCTCAACTGCAGATTAAGTCGCTGCAGCTCGGGTGGGATATCATACGGCACGGCTTGGTGTTGAATGCGCTTAAAGAAATAGGCGTAGCTGATGGCATTCAGCACCTGCTCTTTGCTGTGCATCTCAACATCCACACAGCAAACAAGAGTCGCCTTCGCATTGCCGCCAAAAATGGGGCGCAGGAATCGTGCCATGCAATTTGTATGCGAGCTTGGCAACTGATCAAATGCGGCCCCAGCACGTTCAGCAGCATTCTTTCCTTCGTTCGGCTTAACGCTTGAAGTGGCAGCAATGGCGTCACACACCGCCTGCAGTGATTCGTCCACCCACTGCTCCTCCGGTGTCAATGGCCGCATCACCGACCCGGCGCCTGACGGTGGTGGGCCGCACAAATCAACAAAAGACACCATTGACCGCCGGTAGTGTCCCTTGTCGTTAAAATTCTCCACACGAAGGGCAAAGATGGCATGTGACACCCCACCACGGTGTGCCATCACAACATGCTCATCCTTGGGCTGTGGACCGTTCGTGTTGCTGCCGTTATCATCGCCCATAAGCAAAAATGAAGAGAAGGAACGCCGCCAGCGCCCAAGACGATCAAGCCCCTCAAAGAACAAACGCATCACCTCTTCAGCCGTTTCCGCACGCACGGCTGTGACTTCTTCACCCGGGCCGCCGCATGATATCGACGCAGTGGACGCACTGCCCGCCGCCGCAGAGAACATTTTTACCAGCGTTGTGTTATTCCCACCGCTGCCGGAGACGGGCCTGCCCGGCTGCCGCAAGAGAAGATCAACGGTTTGGTTCATGGCAAGTTCCACAAAACTACAAGAGATGCTAACATGTGTGACGGCGTGCGAGACAAGGCTGTTGAAGAGGCCGTGGACAAACAGCGACAGAAGGCCCGCCGTGGCCCCACAAACTTGGGGCGATTTGGACAACACCTCCACAGACATCCCCCGTCCATTACTACCAGAACGACGTGAATGACGAGAAGATTGTTGTTGTTGTTGTTGTTGTTGTTTTCGCCCTCTTTTTTGTAACATCTCGTGCTGGATGATGGCTGCCTTTGTGCCAAAGAGAGTCTCCGTCTTTCCAGCACCCGCCGGCCCAAAGGAAAGAAACACCATGTTTACACCCGACAGAACATCCGCAATGACATGCTCCAGGCGAAGGGTGGCAAAAAGATCCTCATCAATCATAAAATTTTGCGTGGTTGTGTTCTCCGCAGGGATTGCCTCAGATGCAGCCGGGGCGGAAGAAATGCCA
>NW_915368.1:0-1534 GCF_000209065.1 Trypanosoma cruzi
CGAGGGGACGGGACTGGAAGTGAGGGAAAGGGAACCACCACAGTCATGGAGGCACAGGGCAGTTGGCAACACCTTCGAAAAGGATGACGGTGCAGAGCAATCCGGTGCAGCGCGTCCCAGACTGCTGGTGCTCACCTCGGACAGGGGATGGCCGTACACGTGGAATCGGAAGGGGGTGGAATCCACTCGTGACTGCTACGTGAACTGTGAGATGGAGCGAGCGTGGCAGATCGTCAAGGGCGATCTCACCGAGTGGTTCAGCCCTCACCCTGGGGCCTACTTTGAGCCCAAGCGGCGTGTGTTGGTTGGGACGCCCGGGATCGGAAAGTCGATGAATGCCGGCTCGTACCTCCTCTACCAGCTGCTGCACTATGATGTCAGGAAACTCCAAATGGTTGTTTACTTTATTGCGGATCGAAAATTCCTGTTTGACAAGACCAGCAGGACGGTGTCGACATACATGGGCGACTCCAGTAATGAGTCTTTTGTGGGGAGTCTGTCTGACCGTGGGATGAAGGGGTATATTATTTACGATGTGGCAGAGCCGGATGATGAACCGTCTAGTGATTTGCCTCCCAGGGGATGGGGCATGGTTTTGGTGTCACCCCCATTCGAGGGGAACTACAAAGAATGGGTGAAGCGGAGCGGTGCCACAAAAATAGTTATGAATTGCCCTGGTGAAAGCGATGTGAAGGCGATGTGTGTTTGGATGAGGCGCCATCAGCCCGTGCGGGAGCAAGCGGAGTACTGGCATGTGGTGAAGGGCCAAATGGATGAAGTGGGACCTATTCCACGTTATATCTTCGACGAGCGAAAGTATTATAATCTGGTTCAACGGTGTCACAAGACCGTCGATGAGGCGACCTCTTCTGTAATCTTGCAATACACTGGTTTGGGATGTGGTGGATACTGGGATCGTAAGAAGGTGCTCTACTGGCTTGCGAGGGTTGTCCGAGTACGAGGTGAAAATTCCGGTTTTGAATTTTTTTTTCAATTTACCGGTGTCTGCTCACCTCGGAAATAAAACATTATTCAAGTCGGCGAAGTTAATGCAGCAGCATTATTTTAATTTTCTCATATCGGGGCTGACGGATTATCTCATATCAGAAAATTTTGGAAGGTGCACCGTGTTTGCATTTTTGAATAGATCTTTTGTGCGTGCAATAGAACGCAGACTGAGGGAGCTGAGGCCATCACCACAACGTCAGTCTCACCGCTGTGCGCTGGCGGTGTACTCACAGGAGCGCTCCACCAGGCACCATGTCTTACCGCCACTGGAACACGTTTCTGAGAGGATTGATGTGGAGTGCGGGGTGCTGTACGTAACGGAGGTGGAAAACTTTCCGCTGGTGGACGGCTTTTTCTTTGTGAAGTCAAATCCAATGACGCTGGTTGGGCTGCAGATCACTACGGTGGGCGGGCATCACACCACAGCCAGCACTGTGAGGCAGTTCACGGAGTGCCTGGCGGCATATTTTAATGGCTGGGGAGGAATATCCCCGAGACATGTCGTGGGAGATGATTTACGTGCAGC
>NW_915369.1:0-1534 GCF_000209065.1 Trypanosoma cruzi
GCTGCAGATGGTAGTAGACTCCCATGTGGCTCCGCACACGCGACCCGCTCAAATGTATTGGATGTAATTCTTAGTGGAGATGTAAAAGGGTTTCATGTAAATTTTTGTTGTCGGCGCTTTTTTTTTATTATATTTTTTTTAAAGCTGCCCCAACAAATGCTTTGGTGAGTCACCTTGTCGTTCGTACTGCTTTTTTTCGTGAATCTATTTGCGCAGGATTGTGGAGGGAACACGGCCGATTTGAACGCCTTGCACGATTAGGCGAATTGAACATATTTTTCTTTTTCATTCTCTCTCTTAGCTGTCCGTCAAGTGCTTGGTAGGGGGAACGGGAGCCTTCATAGTCTTTTTGCTTGCGTCTTTGGGAAGCATGGCTTTGGCGCCCTCCGCGGCCTCCCAGTGGATTGGCATTGGGCTGCGTTTGGCAGAACATATATTCCTGTACATTGGCAATGAGGCCTTTCCTACCTTCATCAAAGTTGGAGTTTCGTAGGGTTGTGTCAAACAAGGTGCTGAAGGGCGTATGCACTGTCGATGCCACAGGAGCGGGCAATGCCATGACACGACGTGTCCCGTTCGCCCGCATCTGTACCGTCTCGTGCCTCTACAGCGCCGTCTTGGGAGGACACACTCCTATAACTCGTCTGGTGTGCACTGCGCCTTCTTACCCGGTGCTCCTTCTACCGGGCACGGTACAGCGTGCGGGCCACCGAATCTTTTAAAGAAAACACAAACAATAAAAATTTATTATTATTATTATTATTATTATTATTATTATTATTATTATTATTATTATTATTATTATTATTATTGAGGGAGAACGCGAAGTTTTTGCTTATGCCAGCTGAGGGTGGGAGTCTGCACGTGGCAGTCAGATTAAAGAATAAAATAAAAGAGTGGGTGTGTGCGTCGTTGGGATGTAGCTGATATGCACTTACATATTCCGGGCTTTTTTTTTGTCTTTCCATGTTTTTATTTGCTATATGGGTAGATTGGCGTGTTGTTGAAAACATGGGAATTGATTATTACAAGGTTCTTGGTGTTGGTCGTAACGCTACGCCGAGTGATATTAAGAAGGCCTATCATCAGCTGGCTTTGAAGTATCATCCCGATAAATGTACCGGTAATCGGGAGGAGTCGGAGCGGCGTTTCAAGGAGGTTTCGGAGGCTTATGATGTTTTGAGTGACGAAAATAAGAAGAAAATTTACGATGTATACGGAGAGGAGGGACTGAAGGGCGGCGTTCCCGGGGCTGGGGAAGGTGGCAGTGCTGGAGGCACAGGTTTTCATGGTGCTTTTCCCGGTGGCGTGAGGTACACTTTTTCACAAGGCGATGCGTTTAATATTTTTCGGTCGTTCTTTGGCAGCAGCGATCCTTTCGCAGGCGGGGAGGAATTCGGTGGTGGTGGTCCTGGTCTTCACCGAGTGTTTCGAGGGTTTGGCGGTCCACAAGGGTTTACTTCGGGCTTTGGATCGCCGGAGATGTCGCCTATGAATGAGGTGCCTCCTGTTGAGTACACCTTTGCATGTACCT
>NW_915370.1:0-1534 GCF_000209065.1 Trypanosoma cruzi
AGCGCCCTGACAAATAAACTCGATGTGCTCCTGCTGTCGTCCGGGGTCGTTGATGACGCCTTCACGGGGACTGACACCCATCGGTTATTCCAAACGATGCTGCACACCTGCGACGCATCCTGCGCTCCGAGACGCGCGTGCCTCACTATCGCCATGAGAATAAAACAAAAGTTCTTTAACCAGGCCGAAACGCAGACAGTGCCGTGCCTCCGTCGATGCGTGGGAAGGCAGCTACGGGAATTCCGCTGCCGAGGGATGCCGTCCCCAAGAAACCGCGGCGCGTTTGCAGTAAAATGGGGATCTCCCCGCACCACATCCGCGCCCCTCATGCTGAGCAGCGATTTGCCGCCTGGGACGCTGCGAGCCGCAACGAGGCGGGCGTCTTCCAGCCGCGGCGTGCCCATGACACCCCGGACGACGTCAGACGACCGGTCGTTGAAACGGCCCGCGCCTCTCTGGGACCGTATGGCGCTGGCCGCTGGACGGACGGCTTGTCTCTCGCTGAGCATGCGTCTGGATCCGCCGCGCTGCCTCTCGCCTCCCCGGTCGGTCGGACTGCCTGTGGGCCTCACCGCGCGGCTGCTGGCGGGATTGCGTGGCCCTGCCGAGCGGAGCGTCTTTTCACCAAGCACGGCCGCGGAAATTTATCCATTCCCCCGCCTGGAAGCGCCCAAATCGCCCACACGAGTTCCTGTGACCAGAAACCCTCTCGGCGATGGATTCGCTCCGCCTTGGCCCGCCGGCGGCGCACGACGACGTCAGCGAGGAGATTGGCGCCATGCCGCCTTCACTGGCGGATCGAGGTCGCACAGCAGGCTCCGTATTTTCCCATGACGCCGCGGAATCCCACGCAACGTGACAGCGGACGCTGACGCCGTCATGGCGCGATCCCTCCCGCAGGACTGCGCCAATGCCTGGCGCGTGGGCTTTCTCACCGCAGTGAGGCGACAGCGCTGGAAGGAGGTCCCGGAGGAAAAGGAAGGCACACACCGCACAACAGGCGCTTGTCGGTGTGGCGAGGGCTCCGTTCCTGGTGTCGACCCGGAAATCGTGCCCCGAGTGGCGGTACTGTGCTCAGGCGTGATGCGACTCCCGCCCACTCTTCGACAGGCCCGCACGAGCCCTGCAGATCACAAGTAGCTCCCTGTGTCGGTGGTGCCGTCCCTCCCTCACCGAGGAGACCGGCCCGCCTCTGCCTCCGCCGGAACCTCTTCCTGAAGTGAGCACCGCAACTCCTTGCCGACAAGCGAGCGGCGGATTGATGTCCTCCTGCACAATCTTCGGCAGAGCGCACTCGTCCGTCCACAACACGGAGGGCACGCGCCTGACGTACTCAGCCTGACGTTCCGATAGTTGGAGAAGTCCTCGCGTGCGGATGTCCCAATGGCTCCACCGTCTTTTTAACAGGCGCCTTAGGAATATGTCGCCACCGAAAACGCCCGGCACGCCACCAGGCGGGACACACAGGAAGCAAGAACGCGGGCACGCAGGATGGGCCAAGCCCTTCCACCACCGCTTCGTCACAGACGCCACG
>NW_915371.1:0-1534 GCF_000209065.1 Trypanosoma cruzi
TCCGGACAGCGGCCACAATCGCCACTATGAATGCAGATGATCCTTCTCAGTAGCCTGGTCACCAGACCCCATTCCGATCATATCATTCCCGTCTTGGAAAGAGTCCGGTGTTTCCCGCACATCCAAGCCTTGCCCGAGTGAAGCGCGAAAACCGCCAGTGTACAAACGCGGCGGCGAGTGTGGCGACCACGTTCACAGCCAGCAAAATAAACATCTGGCTTCGCACACACCTGGGGTGGTTGCATGAGGGGAACTCACCGCGCCTGCGCGCCTCCGCATCGTACATCTCCCCGAACATGAAGCGGTTCAGTCCAAGAGAAGCAACGGCACCGGACGTGAAACAAAAATTATAATGCTTGCCAACATCCTCAGAGTACATCATCCGTAAAGCAATCACGCTCATGCCCCAGCCAACTCCGTTGCCCATGGCTCCAAGCAGAAACGGCGGCAGCAGCGCACTCCCCGGTAGCACGGCAAAGAAGAGACAAGCCGCCATCAACAACAGTGAGCCAATGGGAAGTGCAATGGTCGTCAGTGTCTTCGTCTTTTCTTCACGCTGCAACGCAAACAACTTCATATCGAGATACCCCACGGCCATGCGTCCAACAGCACTGCCCACAGACATGATGGCGACGTACAGCGTCAGCGTTCGGGTGTCAAACTTGCCGTTGTTCATGCTGCGATAGATCTGAGCAGCGTTCATCTGCATCACCGGGGTGGTACCAAACGTGCCGAAGCAAGCGAGCCACACCGCCCACAACTCAACGGTGAGTAGGTGGGACCAGAAGGAACCACTGTACTGCGGTGCTGGCACGGCCACCCCATTCGCACCAAGGTTGTTGCCGTCAGCCACAGCAGACTCGGATGCGGTTTCTTCTGTCCTCACATTTATCGGCTCCGTGGTCGTCTTCCCGATGCCCTCCATATGCGTGGGACACACGGGCGTGTAGCGGCCCAAGAACTGGAACGGCATCGCAATTACGGAAAAAGATGCCATCAACAGTACCGCTACGATCGAGATCGCCAAGTAGCCCGCGCGGGAAGTATTCACGTACGCCGTGGTGATCGACTGTGCGGTGGAAAAGATCAGCGTAGCAACGACAATTGCAAACCCGATCCGCAGACGCCGCGTGGGGGCATGCTGGCTCATGTACAGGTCAAGCGTTCTTTCCCGCTCCGCGGCCTCCTCACTGCTCAGACGCTTTTTTCTCCACGAGCACGGAAAGTACATCGGCAACCGCGTGAAGCACGCGCCGATGAGAGAGCAAAGCAGAATCATCACCCCAACAAAGTACGCGTAGCCGGAGTAGTTGTTCTCCTCAGGTTGATCAGAGTTCGCCGCCTTGAACCAGCCGTTGAAATACGCCATCAGCACTGCGGTTCCAAGTCCACTAAACGTCTTAACGATAAGTACAACATAGCCGCGCTCCCAAGGGAATCTGCAGCATCAGCGACATGACAGAAGAAACATCCATCATCGGAAGGCCAAGGGAGGTAATTCCCTGGTAGAGAGCAAAGAGCGCCACGCTCGAGT
>NW_915372.1:0-1534 GCF_000209065.1 Trypanosoma cruzi
CCCCTGAGGAACTCCTCGCAGCATGGGACGCCGATCGCTGTGTCTGTGACCAACTCGTGTCTTCGCGTAACGACCACATAGAAAGTTTCTAAGCCACCTTCTACAATTCACCCCCGGAATATTAGCCAGCAAGCGACTGAGGACTCGATGATCTATGGAGTCAAAAGCCTTGCTGAAATCAACCAACACCAGCAGGGTCCGATGGGGTCTGTAGCGGAGTTGATTGCCAATACCGCTCTTCTTGGGAAGGCTCACTTGGAAATAATGATTTCTATTATGCTCCACTTCGTGTATCAGGTGTGCCAGCTGCATCGTCGTAGTACGCATACTACGATATGCATACTGGTGGGGGTGCGGCGTCCACACCCAAAGCAATCTCTTCAGTACCATTTTCTCAGCAACCTTACTCACAATGGAGGTAAGGCTGATGGGTCGATATGACTCAAGCAGTTCCGGCGACTTACCGGGTTTTAGGAGTGGAACGATGGTAGCACGTCTCCACTCAGCCGGGATCGTACCGGTCGTCCAGCTGTGGTTAATGCAACGAAGAAGGAATCGGAGGCCCTTTGACGAAATATGTCGCAGCGCCTCACTGTAGACTTCATCCGGTCCGGGGGCCTTGCCATACGGCGTATTACGTAGCGCAGCAAGCAGTTCCGTACGATAAAAAGGTGCATCAAGAGGGGAGTGAAGATGAGCAACTAAACCAGATGTGGTGGCAGCTTCGTTTTTGTCCTGTGGCTCAGAACTAGATGAGAGTGAAGAACATGAAGTAGATGTAGCGGCAGACTCGTTGTTGTTCTGCTGCCTAAAAGGAAAGGAAGCATTAATGTTCAAAGATGCACTCTGTCTGTTGATGCCTTTGGAAAACCTAACTGCCTTGTGAGAGGGGTGAAATGGAAGAAAGATGCGATTGAGAGCATTCGCTGCTCTCCTTGCTGTTTTATAAGTGTGTTGACCATCTCCTAATAACATTGATGTGGGAGATGGAAGTGATGCCTTTTTTCGTCCGGAAATGTATTTCCATGCGAGTGGCTCGCCTGGATTTAAATTGCTGATGCGACGTAGATACGTGTTGCGCAAGCGCTCTCGGAGTAGGAGGAAGAATTGACTCCTTGTCCGTTGCATTTCTGCCTCACGGTCGGGCGTCGGTAACTGTAGATAGCGGGCCTTGCTGTCGGTAGCCATCCGCTCTGCCTCCATGAGAGTGTCGTCCCAAAGCCTGGGACCGTCCTTGTGCATGCCGCGGGGGCAATGTCGTCGATACGAAGTTATAAGCGCTCTCGTGAAAGCCTTAATGCCGGTGGACTGCTTTTTATAGTCATATGCCGGAAGTTGTGCGTCGAAGTCCTTGACGAATAAATCCCACTTGCACTTCCCCCAACTGTAGAAAAACATAGGTGCCGAAGGTATGGTATCCTTAAATGCCTGATGCAGCGTGAATGTCAGCATATAATGATCGCTAAGTGGCGACACGGAAGCTGACCAATCCGACACAGTCAAATGCTTTGACCATGTCAGATCGATACAGGAT
>NW_915373.1:0-1534 GCF_000209065.1 Trypanosoma cruzi
GGGTCGGTTGTTATCGCGATCAGCATCCGGAGGGTCTGCGGTAGGGCCCTGCCAAAAATCCATTAACTGATCGGTGGGCTCCCGATCTATCGCCAGTGCGCGTTTGCACGACACAAAACCGTCGATGGCCATTTGAACCTGAAAGTCCACTTAGTGCAAATAATAACCGTATGCGCATCGGAGGTCTACGAGGACTCCGGAGATGACGTCATTCCATACACGCGGGGCCCAAGTGTCAACGTCCAATGCAAGGAAATGCAGTACCTGATCCTCTGCACCGGAGCCATCTTCGAAGGGGAAGGTGTGGGAGGGTAAAGGCATTGAGTGAGGGAGATGTGGTCGCCCAAAATTGCCCTGAGACGTTTGGGTGTTGACCCGCCGTCTCTCTCCCGTGAGATTGCGTTGGAAAAACGTGGATGCTGGCACGCCCCCAGCCATCAAACGATGCGGTTGGTGCGGCTGTGGGGTTCATCTGGCGGTCCTCTTCGAGAGGTGGGCGCCTCGCGTTGAAACGGCGTCTCCGCGTCCCGCAAGAAAACCGCCGGACACCGCAATGTGAGATCCGCGTGCCAACAAGTGATTATGCGCCTCTTCCACCTGAGAGTAAAGCTGAGCACTCCGATTCGCAACGTCCGCGACGGCACTGGCGTAGTCGGTGCTCAGTCCCTGCCCTCCAGCAATGATCAGCCCCTGCTGGACCCCCAACTCCCGGGCCGCCCACACACGATGGGCAGCAGCACTCGAACCTCGAAATTAGGTACTTGAGGCGCCCGGCGATTCGCAAAGTGCCCCGCAACGGTCGGCTCCTCCCAGTGCATGGTGATGTTTCCTGAAACCAAGCGTAAGCCTGTCATTGTTGTGGAGGCGGCTACCACCGCATCCAACGGCCCGTGTTCATCAACGAAAGTGAGCTGCACCCGTACATCGCAATGCTGGCTTGCCAAGTCCAACAGGCGGGCTCCAATGTTGCTCCTCCCCGTCGCGGTGTAAAAGAAAACACTGCCATTCCCTTCAATCAGCTTGCAGGGATCTCGTGTGGCTGTGAAAACTAAAATAATTAAAAATCGTCTGAACGCTAACAGTTCCCTGATTCCCTCAATCGCGGTCAACCAGGGATTCACAAAATAGAAAAGGATCGTGAAGAAATATCTCCGTTTTACCAGGATACATATACATTAGGGACGCCAGCCTACGTCATGAGCATCCTCCTCACAAGCTCCCAATGAGACAAAGAAATATTTCTGTACTATTACTTCCTATCGCATGAATTCCTTTAGAAGACCGCGATGGAAGCAACCAAAGGAACCGATAACGTCAAGATAAATATTTTTATTTATGCCGTACCATCCGCCCCCTCTCTTGATTCCCACCGTCGCGGCGGGGTCTTGTGGCTGGAGAGGCCCAAAGTCTGCCACTCCGTAAGCTATAAAAATAGGTATATCCGAATAGAGCGTCCAACATGTCACGAGAGTGGGGCCAACAGAATGTATAAATATACACATATGCGGAGCAAACAACGAGGGTTGGCGAACCC
>NW_915375.1:0-1535 GCF_000209065.1 Trypanosoma cruzi
CCGCTGCGCCACACACCAACGCCGTAAAACGCAACCAGAACCAAAAGAAACAACACTGATAACACAGCTCCCAGCCGCATGGCAAAGTTGCGGTCCGTGAACTCTTTCTTCCTACCGCTAATTCAGTAGTCGCAAACCCTTCCGCTCTCCCTAAACAACAGCCGCAGCAAAAAAAAACAAGCGTGGAACACACATGCGCGCACAATGAGACTTCGACAAAAGCTTAACAATCATCATAATTTTCAAAAAGAAAACAACGCCACCACCACACAAGTGCACCACAACAGTCGACGGCAAAAGCCATCGCCGCCTCAGAACGCCCGCATGTATGGTGTTTCTTAATTACACTTTGGAATGCAGTTGCCTGCAACTCCAGAATTAATTAAATAAAAAAAAAAACAATTAAGCCTGCATACAACATCCCGGAAGAGAGCCGTCATTACAATTCCAATGCCGCTCAGTGCCCACAGCCCACCCTCACAGAGCGCACTCCTCCACACATCCCCCAAAACCAAAAAACAAAAACACAAACCCTCAGCATACATGGCGCACATTTGCGTGCAGAGTTTATGGCGAAACAAATAACAGTAAATAAAATCAAACACTCAAAAATTAATAAATAAAAAGAAAGTGGTGCAAAATAAAGCCGCCCATAACATAATCTATCATAAAAATCAAATATTCTCCTATAATGCTGGCCGGATCCTTAATTGTTATAATTGAAAAAAACAGGACTGGAAAGAAGAAAGTAATGAATTGGCAGTGGGTTCGCCACGGCCTCGATATTTGCTCCATATAAATATTATATTCGGGTGGCCACCGTAGTGACATGCCGCACCCTATTCAATTTATCGATATTTATTACACACAAGGTGGCAGGCTTCAGACGTCTACCAGCCACAAAAAACACGCCGCAAGAAAAGCATCAAAAGGGGGCGAGTTGGATGGCAAAAAATAAAAAAAAAATAAATGCGTCTTGTTGTTATCGGCTACCTTGTTCCTTCCATCGCGGCAAACCAAAGATCCATAGGATAGAAAGTAGCCGTAAAGAAATATATTCCACTTATCAGGATGTACATTAAATTGGGCGGCCAGCCCTATCGCGAGCATCCTTTCACAAAATTCCAAAAACACAAAAACAGCCCTTAACAGAAGCCCACACCGTTATTGCCTACACTCACACAATCATCAATTACAGCTCGCGACCTCAACGCTCAAACACCATTCGCTGCCACAGCGAAGCACATTTTACACACGCCTGCAAACTTTAATGGTGGCAACCGGGTCCTCCTCCATCCACCACACCTCCTCCGCCGTGGACAAGGACGCCTGGCAAAAGCCACTTCTCCGATGTAACTCCCCGAGCAGGCCGGCTCTCTCAACAGAAAATCTACGCAACCGCAACGCGCCATCGCTCCCAATAAAAGCACCTTCTGACAAACTCATTGTGCGCAGTCCCCCTTCAATTGAATCTCCAGAAACACTTTTCTTAATCACACCGCACACCTTCGCCGCAAGCCGCCCAATCACCACAC
>NW_915376.1:0-1535 GCF_000209065.1 Trypanosoma cruzi
ACTTTATACGCGTATTCAGCTCTGTTACTTTTTCTTGGTTAGTTCTCGTAAGTACTGTCGTTGTAGAAGAAAATGGGCTGGTTTTCCTGGTTTTGGGACATGATGTCCTACCTTGGATTCAGCAACAAAACAGGAAAGATTTTATTTCTTGGACTTGACAATGCTGGAAAGACAACACTACTTGGAAAACTTGCCACTGATCAAGTCCATGTCCACAGGCCCACATTTCACCCGAATGTGGAGGAGCTCACACTGGGTGGTATCAAACTAAAGACAATCGATATGGGGGGGCACTTGGAAGCTCGTCGTCTTTGGAAGGATTACTTTACGAAGGTTGATGGCGTTGTTTTTATTGTGGATGCGGCCAACCCTGAACGGTTCCAAGAGGCAAAACAAGAACTGGATATGCTGTTACAAACAGAGGAGCTTGCAAGAACACCCTTCATAATCCTTGGGAATAAGATTGATATGCCACGTGCTGTGTCGGAGGAGTATCTCATTGCCGCTATGGGTCTTACAGGGCTATCCACCGGTAAGCAAAATAAGGTAACAGATCCTGCTGTTCGCCCTCTCGAAGTATTTATGTGCAGCGTTGTTAAGAAGATTGGCTACGGTGACGGCTTCCGCTGGCTTTCGCAATACTTGCAAAATTCATAGGCGGTTATATTAAGTTTGAGGATGGTCGCTTATATAAATCTTGTTACTTTACAAAGTCAAAGAAAGGGAAAAGAAAGGAGGAGAAAAAAAAGAGGTAAAAAAAAAAAAACAAGGAAAAGGGGGATGATTGGAGAAACTCTTTGATTTATTTGATTCCCTTATGGATGTATATATAAATAAAAATATATGTTCTTTGTTGTTGTTGCTGTTGTTGTTGTTGTTTTCTGTTCTTGAGTGGCCTCTTCTTTTCCTATGGTGGTTGCTTTTGGATTTTTGCATCGGTTTCGATCTCCGTATAGTGTCCCGAAATATATTAATTTATTAATATACAGTTTTTTTTTTTTTTTTTTTTTTTTTTTTTGTTTGTTTGTTTGTTTTTGTGATGCGGCAATAGATACATAGATACATACATTCAGATGATGTCAGAAGACAGCAAAAATGAAGATTTGGAGAAAAAAGTTATTTCGTTTTTCTCCTCTGTGGGTGGGGTTTCTCCATCCAAGTGCCTCTCCACGATGAACACCAGTTTGGAAACTGTACTTGAAAGAATTGAGGCGGGTTTTTTGTTTGAATCCTTGGCGATGGATGTTCGGGAATTGTGTATAGAAGTTAATAGACTAGCTGATTATATAGAGTCAAGTGGTGTCTGCTGCTCAGCTGAAACCTATAGGCTACTGCTTACTACCTTGTCTCGTTTACGCACAGCTGTGACGCAAGTGCAAGGGTACAGCAACAAGAGGCGCGAGCAAACGGTCGCCTCATTTCACGCTTACAGGATACAAACACCTCGTCTTCCTGACGATCTTTCTCTGACCTTCCCATGCTCCCTTTGAGAGAGATAGAGAGGAGGAAGAAGTGCTATCATAGATACAACTCTG
>NW_915377.1:0-1535 GCF_000209065.1 Trypanosoma cruzi
TGCTCTGCAAGTATAGGCGCTGACAAACACACACACACATGCACACACATGCCGTGCTTAAAACGCTGAGAATGCACGCACGCACAGGATTGTGGCTGCCGAGGCCCTCGCGAGGGGGAAAAAACCTGCATTTTTTTTTTTTGACATGTTGCTCGGTGTGTGCTGACGCGTGACGAATAACAACACGCCCCAATAAGCAGAAAAGAAGTAAAACAAAATGGCGCTGAGCGGCACACCGGTAAGCCAAAAATACGCAATCACCAATAAAAAAGCCGGCGATCACCCAGCAGGCACATCAAGCGTCCTCAAAACCAACCTGGAACAGACAAAAAAAAAGAGACAATCATAGAAAACAAAGATCCCCGCCCCCAAACAGGAAAAACATTAAAGAAAACGCGATTCTTTTTTTTGTCCTTACTGCCGGGGTTGGCCGCCGCAAGAAATAAAAAATGGTAGGGCGGTGGCCCCGGACGCTAGATACAGGACGACGTGTCGAATTATCCAAGTTGCAGCGGCTGCCCCGGACGTTAGATACGGGACGACGTGTCGAATTATCCAAGTTGCAGCGGCTGCCCCGGACGTTAGATACGGGACGACGTGTCGAATTATCCAAGTTGCAGCGGCTGCCCCGGACGTTAGATACGGGACGACGTGTCGAATTATCCAAGTTGCAGCGGCTGCCCCGGACGTTAGATACAGCACGACGATGTCGAATTATCCAAGCTGCAGCGGTGGCCTCGGGCGTTAGATATATGACGACTTACAGTAGTAACCACGCTGCGGCTGCGCATCCTAAACACGTCTTTTTCGTTTTCCAGGGGACAACGCAAATGTGCTCGATTGTTCGAAGATCGACATTAATACTTTACGTGAAAAGGAGTCGCGCGACCGCATTTTTTTAGCTCAGTGGCAAACACGCTCACAATGTCATCCGGGGACGCGGGTTCGATTCCCGCAGAAGCCTAAGTTTTTTCCATTTTTTTTTTTTTGAATTCTTGTTTCATATTGCTTTTTAAACTTCTGGTTTGCAGGACGGTGTGCGAGTTCTGCAATCGCACTGATTCCATCTGTTTCGTGGTTTGTGCGGCTGCGGCTGCGGTGGTGGCCGCGTGAGAGTGAGTGTGAGAGAGCCATGCACCGCCCGCATACACACACTTCCTTCTCTCTCTGTGTGTGTGTCCCCTTGCATGGACTCTCGTCGTCGCCTCACCCCACGAAGCACACACAATAATGTGCCCATTGTATATATGCATGCACACCCATGCAGGCCCGTTGGTGCTCTCTTTTGCACGACACGCACCGCTGCCGTCCTGCCTGGCTGCATGGGCGGAGCACCGTAACTGTTTCTGTTTTGTTTTCATTGCATTGAGTGGGCGACCTCTCTCTCTCTCCCTGTGTGTGTGTTTTGCTTTACGGGAGCAATGAGAGTGTGTGTGCGCTGGTAGTCCCACGCTTCGGCTTTTTGTTTTGTTTTTCTTTTTGATTTTGTGGTTGAGTGCACCCATTCCGCGGCTGCGTGTGTGTGTGTGTGATGA
>NW_915378.1:0-1535 GCF_000209065.1 Trypanosoma cruzi
ATGAATGGTGGTGGTCAGAGACACTCTCTTTCACTATCTGTTTGTGTGTTCACACACTGGACGCCAAACAACCCTGAACCATCCGCTGCTTGGAGGAATTTCGCGAGATCTTGCCCACAAGGGTGCTGCAGTCGGCGGATCGTTTTCGAGTGGCTGCTGCACCGCACGTTGTGGTCTAAATTTTTGTTTCGAATTATGAATGGTGGTGGTCAGAGGCACTCTCTTTCAATGTCTGTTTGCGTGTTCACACACTGGACGCCAAACAACCCTGAACCATCCGCTGCTTGGAGGAATGTCGCGAGATCTTGCCCACAGGGGTGCTGCACTCGCCGGATCGTTTTCGAGCGGCCGCTGCACCGCACGTTGTGGTCTAAATTTTTGTTTTGAATTATGAATGGTGGTGGTCAGAGACACTCTCTTTCACTATCTGTTTGTGTGTTCACACACTGGACGCCAAACAACCCTGAACCATCCGCTGCTTGGAGGAGTTTCGCGAGATCTTGCCCACAAGGGTGCTGCACTCGGCGGATCGTTTTCGAGTGGCTGCTGCACCACACGTTGTGGTCTAAATTTTTGTTTCGAATTATGAATGGTGGTGGTCAGAGGCACTCTCTTTCAATGTCTGTTTGCGTGTTCACACACTGGACGCCAAACAACCCGGAACTATCCGCTGCTTGGAGGAATTTCGCGAGATCTTGCCCACAAGGGTGCTGCAGTCGGCGGATCGTTTTCGAGTGGCTGCTGCACCGCACGTTGTGGTCTAAATTTTTGTTTCGAATTATGAATGGTGGTGGTCAGAGGCACTCTCTTTCAATGTCTGTTTGCGTGTTCACACACTGGACGCCAAACAACCTTGAACCATCCGCTGCTTGGAGGAATGTCGCGAGATCTTGCCCACAAGGGTGCTGCACTCGGCGGATCGTTTTCGAGTGGCTGCTGCACCGCACGTTGTGGTCTAAATTTTTGTTTCGAATTATGAATGGTGGTGGTCAGAGGCACTCTCTGTCAATGTCTGTTTGCGTGTTCACACACTGGACGCCAAACAACCCTGAACTATCCGCTGCTTGGAGGAATTTCGCGAGATCTTGCCCACAGGGGTGCTGCACTCGCCGGATCGTTTTCGAGCGGCCGCTGCACCGCACGTTGTGGTCTAAATTTTTGTTTCGAATTATGAATGGTGGTGGTCAGAGACACTCTCTTTCAATGTCTGTTTGCGTGTTCACACACTGGAGGCCAAACAACCCTGAACTATCCGCTGCTTGGAGGAGTTTCGCGAGATCTTGCCCACAAGGGTGCTGCACTCGGCGGATCGTTTTCGAGTGGCTGCTGCACCGCACGTTGTGGTCTAAATTTTTGTTTCGAATTATGAATGGTGGTGGTCAGAGGCACTCTCTGTCAATGTCTGTTTGCGTGTTCACACACTGGACGCCAAACAACCCTGAACCATCCGCTGCTTGGAGGAATTTCGCGAGATCTTGCCCACAAGGGTGCTGCACTCGCCGGATCGTTTTCGAGCGGCCGCTGCACCACACGCT
>NW_915379.1:0-1535 GCF_000209065.1 Trypanosoma cruzi
AACACGCAAACAGACATTGACAGAGAGTGTCTCTGACCACCACCATTCATAATTCGAAACAAAAATTTAGACCACAACGTGCGGTGCAGCAGCCGCTCGAAAACGATCCGCCGAGTGCAGCACCCTTGTGGGCAAGATCTCGCGAAATTCCTCCAAGCAGCGGATAGTTCAGGGTTGTTTGGCGTCCAGTGTGTGAACACGCAAACAGACATTGACAGAGAGTGTCTCTGACCACCACCATTCATAATTCGAAACAAAAATTTAGACCACAACGTGCGGTGCAGCGGCCGCTCGAAAACGATCCGGCGAGTGCAGCACCCCTGTGGGCAAGAGCTCGCGAAACTCCTCCAAGCAGCGGATAGTTCAGGGTTGTTTGGCGTCCAGTGTGTGAACACGCAAACAGACATTGACAGAGAGTGTCTCTGACCACCACCATTCATAATTCGAAACAAAAATTTAGACCACAGCGTGTGGTGCAGCGGACGCTCGAAAACGATCCGGCGAGTGCAGCACCCTGTGGGCAAGAGCTCGCGAAATTCCTCCAAGCAGCGGATAGTTCAGGGTTGTTTGGCGTCCAGTGTGTGAACACGCAAACAGACATTGAAAGAGAGTGTCTCTGACCACCACCATTCATAATTCGAAACAAAAATTTAGACCACAGCGTGTGGTGCAGCGGCCGCTCGAAAACGATCCGGCGAGTGCAGCACCCCTGTGGGCAAGAGCTCGCGAAATTCCTCCAAGCAGCGGATAGTTCAGGGTTGTTTGGCGTCCAGTGTGTGAACACGCGAACAGACATTGAAAGAGAGTGTCTCTGACCACCACCATTCATAATTCGAAACAAAAATTTAGACCACAACGTGCGGTGCAGCGGCCGCTCGAAAACGATCCGGCGAGTGCAGCACCCCTGTGGGCAAGATCTCGCGAAATTCCTCCAAGCAGCGGATAGTTCAGGGTTGTTTGGCGTCCAGTGTGTGAACACGCAAACAGACATTGAAAGAGAGTGTCTCTGACCACCACCATTCATAATTCGAAACAAAAATTTAGACCACAACGTGTGGTGCAGCGGCCGCTCGAAAACGATCCGCCGAGTGCAGCACCCCTGTGGGCAAGATCTCGCGAAATTCCTCCAAGCAGCGGATGGTTCCGGGTTGTTTGGCGTCCAGTGTGTGAACACGCAAACAGACAGTGAAAGAGAGTGTCTCTGACCACCACCATTCATAATTCGAAACAAAAATTTAGACCACAGCGTGTGGTGCAGCAGCCACTCGAAAACGATCCGCCGACTGCAGCACCCCTGTGGGCAAGATCTGGCGACATTCCTCCAAGCAGCGGATGGTTCAGGGTTGTTTGGCGTCCAGTGTGTGAACACGCAAACAGACATTGAAAGAGAGTGTCTCTGACCACCACCATTCATAATTCGAAACAAAAATTTAGACCACAACGTGCGGTGCAGCGGCCGCTCGAAAACGATCCGCCGACTGCAGCACCCTTGTGGGCAAGATCTCGCGAAACTCCTCCAAGCAGCGGATAGTTCC
>NW_915380.1:0-1535 GCF_000209065.1 Trypanosoma cruzi
TGATAGGGGCGATGGCGGGCGACGTGGCGAACGTCATGTTCGATGGATGCACGTGGAGGGACGGTGCCGTGCTGGTGCTGTTGGGCAACGCGTACGCCGCTGTTGGGGCGCTGAACATTGTCGTCACCGGCAACACGTTTAGTGACGCGCTGCTCAGCCCGGAGGGAGGGTTTCCACCGCACACAAACATCACGGTCAGCGGGAACCGCTTCACGGTCACGAGGCTGATCCCTCGGTCGGGTTTGGAACTTGGGAGGCCGTCGTGTGTTGCGATGAATGAGCTGGTGATCAGCAACGACTCCGCGGTGGTGCTGAGCGGCAATGTGTTTCAGAGCGTGAGGGCATCGTCAAGCGCCATTTACGTTGTTGAATCCTTGCTGAGGGTGTCGTGGCACTCCGTGTTTGCGGTGGTGGGCAACACGTTTCATATGCCTGGCGCTAACGGGACTCTGATACTTTTTAAAAGGTCTAGACGGTCCTTTTCGCTGGATGTACTGAACAACTCTGCTGTGGTGATCCGAGGCAACCTTGTGACGAGGCCGGTGAGGTACTTTATGTCATTTGTTCTGGCCCTACGTGTGGAGTCTCTTTCAGCGGTTGTTTTTCAGGGCAATGACATGCAGGGAAGCTCGGTTGTTTTTATCTCAGGCGAATCCTCCAACATTTACTACAACTCCTGGCTGCAGTTGAGCGACAACCTCTGCCGTGAATCCCCATCGGAAGCCTTTGCTGTTTTTAACCCCACGGTGAATCTCCGCGACTCCGTGGTGTCTGTGTCTGGCAATCAATTTTTATCCAGCACGGGCGCGCCGACAGTACTGCGGATACCCAAAAGGTCCCGCGATCTCACAAACGGAGCGATTGTGGCCGCGTGCAACACTGTGAACGGCGAGGAGGAGGCGGAATACGCCATCCCGTCCGTGTACAACGCCACCATCCTGACCTGCAGCGACCCATGCACCCTCGCGGCGTCGTGCTTCCCTGCGTACACGACGACGGCCTCGAGTGATGGCTGCGCCTGCACGTGCGCGGAGGGCGGCCATGGCGATGCGTGCCTGCCCGTTGCTGTTCCCGAGCCACCGAGCACTGACGGCGCCGACTTGTGCGTGCGGGAAGTGCGTGTGGGTGTGAAGGTGAACGTCAGTTTCGGGACGTCGGTGGTGTGCTACGTTGGTGTGACCTTTGCGGCGGACGTCGTGGTGGATGTGGAGTCGATGTCAGGGAGCATGCGCAACGTGACGCTGGCGAACTGCACGCTTGTGCGCGGAGCGAGCCTGTACGTTGTTGGGTGGTTGTCCGACCCGCCTGCTGGCGAGCGTGCCGATGTATTGATCAGCGGGCTTGAGTCGCGCTCTGGCGGTGGCGTGCTGGTGGCGAAACGATTTCCGCCGGGCTCGCGCGTCACTGTGGTGGACTCGGTACTGATCGCAGAGAAGCGTGTTGCGTACCGCAGCGTCTACGGCCCTGGCGACGCGTCCGCGTGCCTCGTGGTGCACAACGTGAGTTTGACGGGGGAGCGTGCTGACCATTGCGCG
>NW_915381.1:0-1535 GCF_000209065.1 Trypanosoma cruzi
GATGTGGGTCATTAGCGGCAAATGAGTCTAAAAGACGCAATAGACCGTTCACTCACATTTCTAACGACACACTTCATGCATCATTGGATACAGTTGCCTTTAAAAAAGGAGGTTTGCTCAACAACCAGAGCGATCGAGTTGTCTCTTATTTTGTATTTGAGGCTGACACCGTTATCAAATCCCACCTTAAAGCCTTTGAAAAGCCACACGCATGCGTTTTCACGCAACTTGGCGATACCTCCATTGCCATATAATCTACCCCGTAAAATCTAAGCCAACAATTCCCACAAAGAAAAAGAAAAGCAACCAGCTCAACATATGGCACCCGATGAGAAAGACAGTCTTGGCGCCTACAGGCTGGGCCAGGCCAAAGAAAGCGATGCTCCAGAGGAAGAATGAAATATTTCCACGATAAAGTTGGAAGCTGCCGGAGAAATGGTGCAGGTTCGCGTTGTAATCGTCAACGTAATGTCCGGCACACTGGAGTATGGGCATGGCACGCTTACTGGACCTCTGGCTCCAACACGAGTGCTTGGACCAGTGTTTCTTATGCAGACCGAGCGTGCACTTTGTGAGGGGTTTGAAGCTGTAATGGACGTCTCCCGCACAGGGGATACGCTGGTCGTTTTTCAAGGCGCGAACACCTTTTTCTTTGAGGCCCAACCTGACTCTGCACAACAGTGATCAGCGGAGGACAAAAGACCGTTCTATTTGTTTTACTTGTAACCTCGTTTTTTTCCATTTTTTTTTTTAATTTTATTTTTTAAAATTTTTGTTGATGCGTGGCGTGTGTGGTTTGGTGCAGTTGGTGGTGCGGCCTGTGTGAGCGACAGCTGTTTGGTCGAGTGCAGTTGGATTGTGTGGATTTCTTCTTTCTTCCCCTTTCTCTGGATTTGTTTTGTGTGTTTGCGTAGGTGCTTGACGTGGCATCGCCTGACGATGTCGACGCCGCGCTGGGGAGGGTGGCTGACGGCGGGTCGCTTGACGTGCGTGGCTTTGCTCGCGCCATGTGTGCTGAGGCGTGCAGCAGCATCCAGAGGCTTTTGCGTGAGTGTGCGGAGAAGGCGGGGGCACTTGATGAGGAGGTGAGAGGGATTGTGGAGCGCGACAGGGCGGAGGAGGATGCGCTTCGGGGGGCTGCGACCGGTGCTGCGCATGCGGAGATGGCTGCTCTTCGGAACGAGCGGTACGCCGAGTTCTCACGGCGGCGGACGCGTGTGTTGGCTGAGCGAGCCGCTGAAGGGGCGGTGGCTTCTCCGACCTCGGCCGGCGGAAGGAGTTGTGTGTGTGTGGGCGGCTGCGGTGCCTCATTGTGCATCTGCGCCCGGACGCCGTTTTTGACTTTTGCAAGCATGGCGACGTTGCGCATGTGTTGTTGGGCTGGCGCACCGCCACGCAGACGTCGCGGGCGCAGTGCGACTCTCTTAGTGAGTCCGTTCCTGCCGGCGTCCCGAATGTTTCTGTGCGCCTCCTGCTGGTAAATGGCTTTCGGTGCACTCCCAGTGGCACAGGCGGTGCCTGCAGGCTTGCAGAGA
>NW_915382.1:0-1535 GCF_000209065.1 Trypanosoma cruzi
TCCTTCTTTCCGGGCACCTGATTCTTGGCGGCCATCTTGCAGAGGCCACGGAGAGTAACTGGCCGATCCACAGCATCTTCAAGCACTTCGGGGCGTTACCAGAGGAGTTTTCTCTGGGAAGTGGGGGTCCCCATGGCGGCTACCCGCAGCGTCCCGAGCATGCGGAATCTGTGTACATGCTTTACCGCGCGACCCATGATCCTGCGTACCTTGTGATGGGGAAGGAGCTGGCATTGGCGATCAACTTGCGCATGAGGACCCCGTATGGGTTTGCCACGCTGCGCAACGTGGATCTTCCGCACGGTGATGAACAGCACGGCGACACGATGGAGAGCTTCATGCTTGCCGAGACGCTGAAGTACCTGTATCTTCTTTTTGACGAGTGCAATGCGGTGCATGTTCAGGGGAAGCTCCGTGGCAGCATCCCGTCGTATTGCGCTGCTGTGGAGAGCGGCAGCAGTGTGGGGAGTCACGTGGGGTGGGTGTTCAACACCGAGGCGCATTTATTCCCCAACACGGCCGAGTGGTGGGGGCCAGTGTCTGCAGAGAGCGCAAGGGAAGAGGAGGAGGTCTCGGGAGACACGCTGACACAGCGCCGATTGGATGTAATTGATAGTCTTATTGATGGTCTTCATGAGTTGCAGGGCGGTGACAATGACCGTGGAGGAGGAAATACCGCCCCGCACCGATTTTACTGTGCTAATCACGCGCTGAGTGACGTTGAACGGATTTCGAAGTCCATATTCCGCTGAATTGGCAGAATGTTTGTGCATGAAATGTTGTTTTTTGCTTTTTTTTGCTTTTTTTGCTTTTTTTGCTTTTTTTGCTTTTTTTGCTTTTTTTTGCTTTTTTTGCTTTTTTTTGCTTTTTTTTGCTTTTTTTTGCTTTTTTTTTGCTTCTTTTTTGCTTTTTTTCCCTCTTTCTTTCTTTTGTGGTGTGTGTGTGTGTTGGCGTGTTGTTGCGAATAAGTAGTGTGACTGGTTGCGCGTGTCGGGGCATGGTGTTTTTTTTCCGGAAACGACGCACTGCCTCGTCAACATGTGTGTGCTACTGCTCCTTCTTTTCTGGCTTTCTTTTTTGTGAGGGTGCGTAGATAGTGTGCAAAGTGCGTATTTATGCGTTCTGGGGGAGACGGTAAAAAGGGCCCTGGGCCCGCGGCATGCATTTTTTTGTTGGTAGCATTACCGCTGGTGACGGCCATGTGTGTGCGTGGTGGGGGGCCCGGTGGAGGTGTGGGCGAGGATGAGGGAGAGGGTGGCGGTGCGTGGCGCAGCACCGATGCCTTGCACCCCATTGAGGCCGAAATGCGGCCTTACGTGCGCGAGATGATAGGGCACGCCTTTAACTCCTACATTAAGTATGCCTTCCCGAAGGACGAGTTGCGCCCGGTGAACGGGGCAGGGAAGAACACCATGGGCGGCTACGGGTGGACGCTGATCGATGCGCTCGACACGCTGGCGGTCGCTGGCTTCCACACGGAGTTTCGTCGCTACGCGAGGTGGGTGGAGGAGAATGTGAGCTTTGACATTGACATC
>NW_915383.1:0-1535 GCF_000209065.1 Trypanosoma cruzi
TTGGGATGAATTATCCCGAGGCATGTCGTGGGAGATGATTATTTATATACAACACGCAGACAGCAAGCCGATGAATGGCTGGCGAGATGTGATGTCTTCAATTTCAAGGACAAGAGCAAGGAGGAAAAATAAATCGAGGTGTTCTGGGAAAAAGGGTACGCCAGTGCCGAGTGTCAATATCGAAAGAAGTAATGAAAGGGGCGAAGCTCTCCGAAGTGAGGAATAACAACAGAAATGAAAAAAAAGGAAAAAAACAATTAGGGAATAAAGGGGATGTTTTGATTTGTAGTAAAAACATTGGGGGCTGTTTCATATAATTTTGGATACTTTTGTGTGTGTGTGTGCGAGGCATAATTGGGGAGATGCTCTGTCATGAGAGAATCATTGCGGCCGGCGGTGTCGCAGTACTACAGCATTCTTCATTTTCTTTTCTTTTGTTTTATGGCCCATTATTAACGGAGGCGTCTTCAAGGCATGGATGACGAATAATTTCTATTGGGGAAGCAGTGCACTTCGTGTGACCGCATGGAGTGAGGCGCCGCATCGCACTGAGGGCGGGATGGCAGTGGATTTTTTCGTGCCACGCCATGGCTGGATGAGGAGCCACTTCCGCCTGTGGCTGGTGGTGTGGGCGCTCGTTCGGTGTGCGTTGTGTGTTGGCTGCGTGGCTGTGGCCGCGTCCCGCAGGCTGTGGGATTGGACGAGAGGCGGCGGCGTTGTGTCTCTTCTCCTCGTCCTTGTCCATTGGTGTGTGTCTGCTGGCGTTGTGTGCGTTTGTTGTGTGGAGGGCCGAATCTTCTCACCTGCGGACTGACGGCACTGCGATTTTTTTTTTTGTCAGTGTGTGTGTGGGCTGGTGTGGAGTTGCCAGCCAGTATGTGGGTCTTGGCGGTGCTTTTCGCGCCCGTTGTTTGTTTCTTTTGTGTGTTTTGTGCTGCTTCATGTCTTTTTCCCTTGTCGTCTTCTACTCCTGTGTTCCTGCGTGGAGTGGCCGCATGCTCACGGGCCATTTTGATTGTGAGTGCCTTCCGACGGCATCCATTTGTCTCATTCTCCGTCTTTCTGCCTCTCTTCCCCTGTTGGGTGTGAGGCGTGTTGCACCGCGGGAGGGCTTGCCCGCACACACCGACGGCCCGCCGTAACGCCCGTGATGGCCGGTGCGGAGTGGCGGTGCGTGGCGCTGGTGTTTAGCGGAGCGGGTGGGTGCGGTGTGCGCGAGAGGGTTCGTGCTCTCCTCGCCCCCCGCGTGTGTGTGTTGCTTTTTTCCGTGGGCGGTGGTCTTCAGTGCTGTCCCTTCCGTGTTGTCTTGTCTCCCGCTCTCCGCGTGGGTGCTCTGCTCTGCTCCCCACTGACGTGTCTGTTGTATCGTTGCTGTTTTGTCTTTCTTCCACTTCTCACACACACACGCTAGGAAGGGCAAGAAAGCAAGCGCGAATCGCTACTGCGAAAGTTGAAGGCTCTGAAAGGACAACAGCAGCATGTATATATATATATATATGCTCTCACGTGTTGCTGCAGTGCAGGCACCCCGCACA
>NW_915384.1:0-1535 GCF_000209065.1 Trypanosoma cruzi
TGCTCTGCGGGGCCGCACTCACGCGCCGATGAGAGGGCTGAGGGGAGCAGCAACACTCAGATGACCCCATGAAATATAAACGATGTGCGGACACACGGAGGGTCGGACGGTTGAAGCACACGCAACCATCTTTTTAATTTTATTTTGCGGGCAAAATACATGCAGACAGTTTGGTGTGGCCACACGGCAGCCAGGCGATCTTTTTCTTATTTTAAAATTTGTGTGGAGCAGTAATGGACGATTTCTTTTCATTTATAATTATTTTGTGTGATGGGGTTTACATAAGACGAAGGGGGACGTTTTTTTGTTTTCAATAAATATTGTGTGAATTGCCGCTGCTTCGGCTGCAGTGCAGTCATGAGTTTGAGCGGTCTTCTTGTTGTTGTTTCCGTTATGCGTCTCCGCTGCACATTTTTTTGCGTCGCTCCACATACTCTGCTCCCTCTTTTCCACTTCTTTGCTTTGTGTTTCTGCAGGCACACACACACAAGATGCACGTTGCAGTGGATATGAATGCACCTTTTGTAGTGCATGCTGGCAGTTGCGTGTGGCGGCTGTTGTCGTCTTCCGTGGCCATGAGGAGGGGAGAGGGAGCGCACCCCGAGTCTATTTTCCTGTGGGTGTGTTGCACCGCGTGTGACTGCGTTGAGATGGGCTCCGTGTCCCATTGATGGCGGGATGGCAGGAAATTTTGTGCCGCGTGATGGATGGATGAGGGCTCGCTTGCTCCGTGTGCGTTGTGTGGTGGCCGCGGGATTTTGCCATTTCCCTGGGGCTGTGGGAATGAGCTGGGGGAGATGGTGGTGGATGTCTTCTCCTCCTGCATGGTGGGTGGCTGCTGGCGTTGTGTGCCTTCCTTGCGTGGATGCCGTCTCGTGGTGTGTGAACTGTGCGGCTGGGCCTGCTGCCCTCTCCTCATGTTGTCTGCGCTCTCTCGCTGTATCCGCTGTGCTCCGTCCCTCTCCCTCTCGTTCCATTCCTTTCCTTTCCGTCTCACCGATCAGCTGACTGACTCCAGCGACTCCGCTACGGGCGATGATGACTGCGATGGTGACGGTGCGGCGCCGTGCTGGTCCTTGCGCTCTTGTGCTGCTGCTGCTCGTCCGTGTGCGTGACGGCGACAGGAGACGATAATAATGATAACAGCCGTCCTCCCATCCCTGAGCTAGGGAAACCGGATCCTACAAAAACATGCCTGGTGCATTACAGCCATATGGTGGGGAGACCGGTGTGCCACAGACAGAGAGTGGGAGAGACAGCGAGGAGGGTTTGAGAAGTCCAGGACCTTCGTTGCCAAAGGAAGCAGGCACGGCCATCACTGGACAGACACGAGTTCCGCCAGAGTCACTGAGTTCGGCTAGCGATAATCCAGAGCCACCAGGTTTGGCAACTCAGTCTCCGCACACACACAAGGTGCGACCGGTATGTCAGATGCACAAAATAAAAGGGCGCAGTGAAATACACAAGGCGATGAGAATCATAAGGCACAGATATCAAGTCAGAATATCAAAATGCCAAATAGTACCACCAATAAG
>NW_915385.1:0-1536 GCF_000209065.1 Trypanosoma cruzi
AACGCCCGCAACGATCAGGCTGCCGCAGAGTCTCGTTGCAGCCGCCATGACCAGACGAGTGGGATGCAAACAAAAAGAAAAAACAAAAAACAATTGCCCCCTCAAGCATCTCAGCACAAAGTGGAAGCACAGCAGCCGGCACACAAGGCGCAACGCCGTTCAGTGGCTACCAGCACTCACCCTCAGTTACGCGGCAACGTGAAAATGAACGAGCTCCTCCCACACAGCCATCCTGCAACACGAGTGAGTCACACGAGCAGTCGCACAAATTAACACCACGCCACGCAAACCAGCAATCAAAGACACCGCCGGCGAAGGAAGCGATGGATGGCTGCGGCGCGCAGCCGCAATAATAAAACATGTGTCACCTTGCTTGGGAAATAAGGAAGACGTCCAATCAAAGAGGCAGGCCGATTCGCACCAGAGGGAGGTAAGAGCAAACAGAAGCAAACATTCGCCTGGGGCGATTGACCGGATCGTAAAGTTATTTACGAAAATCAAGCAATACAGGAGGAAGAAGGGGTGAGTGAAAAAGCAGTGGGCTCACCACACCCTCAAGCTTTGCCCCAAGTAAGTATATGTACACATATGTATTCCGATAGCCACTCTCGTGACATGCTGCGCTCTATTCGGATTGGATAAATATATACATACATATATATATTAATAATTTACGAAGTGTCAAACCTTGGGGCTCTCCAGCCACAGGACCTCACCGCAATGTGAGAATCAAAAGAGAGTGGGTGAGATGGTAAAATTAAATTACAAAATTATCTGGCGGCTATCGGTTCCCTAATCCCCTGCAGCCGTGGTCATACCAAAAATCATACGGTATAAAAGTGTCGTAAAGCGTATTCGTTTTATCAGGATACATATTAATTTAAATAGCCAGCCCTCCTCGCGATCATCCCCTCCACAGGCTCCTAGAAAATAACAGCGGAAGTCCATAGAACCATCACAATACTGAATGTGGGAAGCGGGGTCGCCACGGGAATGTGGGAACGTCATGCACTACACTCGGCGATGCAGTCACAAAGCAGGTGCTTACACCACCACGGCCACCAGCACCCACGAGCCCAGCATGGGGTGGCAGAGGATGCCACTGCAGCCAGCGGCGAGCACCGCAGTGTCCCTCACGGCCACCTGAAGACAAATGTCCCGGTGACGCGTGTGCCGGCGGGGAGACTGTCGACGCTGCGGCACGGGTCATCCGCATGGGAATCGTCCAGCAGCTCGTTGCTGTGCGCAGGCGGAACACCCGGCGCGTTCGCGATGGTGATGTGTGGATGAACATTTTCGCAGGGGACCTCTCCCTCGTTGCGCACCGCGATCGCCGTCCCCTTCGAATCAGACGCAACGCTCGTCAGCGTGAGCTCAATGGACTCGCCCAGCAGCCCCACCAGCTGCCGCAGCAGGACAGGGTCCTTGCAGGCGTCACGACGCAGGTACAGCGTCGTCACATGGAAGGCCTTCTGCACCTTCTTGCCGTCCAGCATCTCTGGCGGCACAAGCTCGAGAACCCTCTCGGGGACGCAA
>NW_915386.1:0-1536 GCF_000209065.1 Trypanosoma cruzi
GCGTTGCTGAGTTCACGTTGACTGCCACTTTGGGTGCTTTTTCTCGAGGCCGTGAATCCTTCCTAATTTACTTGGAGGTGCTTGATGACGCCAGTTGTGGAAGGCATTTTCATTTCATGCGAGGATGGCGCACGGGAGAAAAGGAAGAAAGAGAGCGACGCCTTGCCCAAAAAGCGGCTGCTGGAACGTTGACGAGACACGGGATTGTTTGCACGGCCAGCTGCATTTCCCCTGCAGGATGTTCCTTGAGGCGTTCATTGGCGCGAGTGTGAGTTGCACGCACGGGCAGGCACCGCAACAACCGTGTCGTTGGATCCCCGTTGCACGAATGAGACGGCGCATGTCAGGCGTGGCAGGTGACGTCCCCTGCGAACCTCCTCCCTTCTCTGTTTTACACCTCGGCATTTTCTGCGCTGTGAAAACCGCTCCCATTGGCCGTCTTCTGTGACACGAGAGCCGCCTGTATTCCTCTCCGTCGCATTGCAGAGTCGTGAGGAGGGCTTGAGGCTGCGTTGAGGAGCCGTGTGGCCTCTGCGAGCATGTCCTCTGTTTTTCTGAGGCGTTGAATTTTGGATTACCGAAACGCCACTTGAGTGCTTGCGTTAGAGGCACACATAACTGACGGACAGGCGTGTTTGTGGAGGTGAAGGAGGGCCACGCCATTGGGAGGAGGAAGAGTGAATGGGCGGGTTGGTGTGTCTGTGGCCCACATGTGGTGCCCGACTGGCGCTTCACGTTGTTTGGTGCTGTTATCATTTGCATTCACAGGGGATGGCGTTGGGTGCTGCTTTTCCCAACTCTCTTACTGTGTCTGTGTGTTGCGTGTTTGTGGGCATGACTCTTCTTCCGTGCTGTGCATTTGCCGCATAATCTGTCGATGGTCTGTGTGGAATATGTGATGATTTGCGGCATTTTGTTAGATTGTGCTTTGATGCTTGCCGCGGGGTGACAGTCAGATTGGGGGCGTTACTTTTTCTTTATTGTGATCACGTGCGATGTGTATGGGAGGCTTCTCACGGAAGCGCTAGCCGACATTTTTGTGAAACATACGTATGATGCCACACCATTCATTGACGTGGAATGGTTTGAGGGTTTGCATGCAACCTTCTGTGCATTTTTGCCGTGGTGCTCCTCACGCATGGCCCATGGAGACGACTGGCTGAGAATTGTCAATGGGCTTCTCGTTGAGCGGAGGGGCGCATACTGCCTTCTGTGCTGATTGAGAGCCCGGGCGTCACGGATGATGCATGTGGCAGGCGGAACCTTGTGCATGGCGGAAGGAGGAGACTAAGGGCTGGTTGTTTGATTGTTACTGACGAGTCCTGCCTCACTGCTTGGAGGGGGCTGTTTTTCGCTGGGGCAACCTGTTTTGTGTGTCCAGACACTGCTTGCACCGAGTGGCGTGGTGCCGTGTTGGTGTGTGCGGCATCATGCGGGGTAGCAGCGTGACGTTTGCGGACTGCGTGCCTGTGAGTTGATGCATGTGGCGGGAGGCGTGTCTGAGGGGAATCCGCGAAAGAAGGAGCGACATGCGTT
>NW_915387.1:0-1536 GCF_000209065.1 Trypanosoma cruzi
ACACACCTGATCCCTCTTCCGAAACGGGCCTAACTGGTCGATCACGCTCACTGGAAATAACCGGTTTCGGGACTTTATCGGTACCTGAGTTTAAAGAATTGCTATTCAAACCCAGTTCCTCTGGTTTGGACGGATTACCGCGGCCATCCTGATCTTCACAAGTCCCTATGACCCATAAGGACGGGCAGCAGCACAGGGCGAGCACCAACAGGGCGCACAGCAGACGGCACGTCATCATCGTGAGTGTGGTCGTTCAGTGGTGTGGAGCTGACCTGCACAGTGAGGGACATGGAGAGCAACAGGGGAGACGAGAGGTGCGGCAGACACACACAGAGGGCACACCACATGAGGAGAGAGCAGCAGCCAGGCATGCACCGTACGCCGCACACCACGCACGACACACACTCCAATCCACGGCAACAGGCACACACACACACACAGCCCTGCCGCAGCACCAACACACAGATGGAAGAGGGAGAAGCAAACAGGAGCGGCACACAAGGCTCCACCGCATGTGCATACGGCGAGAGCGGTCCGTCGTGTCTGCACCCCTCACGGAGTGTACGCACACACACACAAGAGGAGGTGCAGCGCACACAGCAACACAAAAGCAAAGTAACAATAAAAAAAGGAGATCCCCACACACCACGTGAATTGTTGGTCCACAGGAAGTGCAGCCAATATCCATCACAAAAACAGTTCAGTTGCCCTCGGCCTTCGTTCATATTCAGCGCACTCCACTTCATGTAGGCCCGGCCACCACCGCAGCAGCAGCCGCACACGCAACAACAAGAAGAAGCAAAAGAGGGGAGGTGGTGTGGGAGACCGCGGTGCTGCCGTCACGGTCGTCCGTATTGGCGGTAGCATTGGTACGAATGGCGTTTTTATCTTTCGCGGATTCTTTTTTATTTTCTGTAAGGTGCTCATGTTGGTCGTCTTTTTCTTTCACTGCTGTTTTTGAGGATTCAGCATTGGTTTGAACCTTCACTTCTTCCTTTTCGGCGTCAGAAGTGGAAGCATCACCAGCACGTGCAGTAACAGATGGCGATGCTGGGTCGCTAGTTCCATTCGATGTAATCTCCGTTTCAGTTAAGGGAGCTTCTTCTACTGGCTGTTTTGTTGAACCGGCGCTGGTGTGCGTCTGTTGCAATTTCCCCGTTGGTGCAGGTGCCAGTGAGCCTTGCGTTGCCGCTGGCCCTGTGGGTGAGCCATGCAGCGCCTCTTGTTTGCCGTTTTGTTGTTGTAAGTGACGTTGTTCTTGTGGTTCACGTTTCTTGTCTTTTTCTTCCAGTTTAACATTATTTTCTTTAGCAATTTCTTTGTTTTCCGCCAGATTTTTCCCTACAAGGTTGCGTGATGCTTCCTGGTGACTCTGACTTAAAATCGCTTCCGGAGTACCTGTGCCAGGTGCAACAACTTCTTCTCTACTTTGAGAAATAGGTTCCTTTACTTTTTGCTTTTCATTTTCTTTAGGTACATCACCTTTTCCACTGCCTCCCTGGGATTTATCTGCGGGTTCTTTTCTGGTTTTATGTT
>NW_915389.1:0-1537 GCF_000209065.1 Trypanosoma cruzi
CAGCCAACGTGAGCTGCGCGAAGAGACAATTCTGCATCTACTCCGCTGCCCGGCTCTGCAGGTGCCCGGACAAAAAACGTGGAATGGACTCTGAAGAAGCGAGGAAGCTGTGCTTCACCAAAACGCTGAGCGCGGGTTATTGAGATAGAAAAGCTCTGTCCTCAACAGCGCCCTACGCGGAGAGAAGGCACAATTCCCCTCGCCAATGCATAACGGGTCTGCCTTTCACGGTCTCCGCCGCAGCTCCCTCTCCGGGGGCAGGGGCTCTCTTTTACATTCCCACTGAGTAGGGCGGAAGCGCTCGACGATGGTGGCTGGCGTGCGGATTATCGAATTTATTTGGGAATAGACGAGGGAAAAGGGTGTTGCTGTCGCTCCCCATCACGCTTCATCTCCATCTGCGTGTGGAGCCAATGACGCGTGCGGCTGCGGGGGAGATAACGGCAGCCCGAGCTGTGTTTGTGCATGACGATGGCACGCCTGTCGTTGGTTGCGCGTCCTCTTTTTGGACACACACATTCCTTTCACTCCATGTGTGTGGTGGGAGGAAACAATTGCTGTTGCTGCAGCGACACTCCGTGCTTTTCAGTGACGTGTCTGATGTATTGCCGTTTTTGTTGTCTTTCTGCCGCTGCTGCCTTCTCCACTTCTTGAACAGACACGCTAGGAAAGAAATAAAACAGGCGCTAATCGCTGCTGTGAAATTTGAAGGCTCTGAAAGGACCAACACCACACGCCGCCCACAAACACATATTTATATGCTCTCACTTGTTGCTGCTGTGAATACACCCCGCACACACAACCGTCGCCGTGTGACCGGATCCAGCGGAAGGAGGAGGGAAGGGAGAGAGAGTGAGCCGCGGAGGCCCAACATGTCCCGGCGTGTGTTTACTTCCGCGGTGCTGCTTCTCTTCGTCGTGGTGTGCTGCGGCCCCTGTGAGGCTGCAGCCGCTGTGGAGAGTAAGTCCGGGGCCGTGCAACTGCCGCAATGGGTCGATATTTTTTTGCCGAATAAGACGCAGGTGGTGGCGAAAAATGGGTCTGCAACTGGAGTGAAATTTGCGTTCTTCTCACCGTCTCTTGTGAGTGCTGGTGGAGTGATGATTGCCGTTGCCGGGGGCCGCACCAAGCATAATGACCCCCACAAATCGGGTTGGCTCGATTCTTCTGATATTGTGGCGGGGTACATCAGCGCTGCGGGGACGTGGCCGTCCATTGTCGCTGAGATCACTAACAATGGATGGAAGGCACACACCGCCCTTGGCGGTTGGAATGGCAAGGATCATGTGAGCGTTTGGTACTGGCCCACAACCATTGCGAAGGACAATAAGGTGTTTTTACTTGTGGGAGGCTATCAAGAGAAGTACGACGATTCTATCGAGCATTGGACGATGGACGAATGGGATATTCAACTGGTTGTGGGTGAGGTCACGCAGGCCACGGACATTCAGCACAGTAAACCGATCGGCTGGGGTGAACCCACATCGTTGTTACCACAGATCCCCCAAAAGATAAAAGCGGCCTGAAGAAACTTCCA
>NW_915390.1:0-1537 GCF_000209065.1 Trypanosoma cruzi
CGCCCCACGCGGGAGGCGAGCGAAAGACGCACTCGGCACCTCCTTTTTGTCAGTCATGAATGATCGTGGGAGCGCGGAGTCGCGCTGGACTCGCCGTGGGCCACGGAATGCATCCGTCGCGGCCATGGCAACAGCATGGCGAGGGTGCGAGGTGTTTGCATCTATTTTATTATCTTTTGTTGGTGGAAATGGCGTCGCAGACTATTTTTTCTTTTATCTCCTGTGCATTCTCTTCACTCCGTGTGCGTGCCACTGCGTAGATGGGGTGCTGGTATTTTTTAGGAGCTTGTGAGAAGAATGTTAGCGAGAGGGCTGGCTAACTTAATTAATTTATGTCCTGATAAAAAGAATAAACTCCTTTACGGCACTTTTCTATCGTATGAATTTTAGAAAGGCCACGACTTCAGGGTACCGATAGCGGCTAGATAATTTTTGGTTCTTATTTTTTACCTTCTCTCTCACCCCCTTTTGATTCCCACCTTGCGGCGGGGTCTTGTGGTTGGAGGAGCCCAAATTCTTCCGCCTCGTAGGTAATAAATGTCCCCAATCCGAATACACTGCACCGAGGCACGAGAGTGGCTATCCGAATATATATATATATATATGTGGTGGAAAATTTAATGATTTGACGGACCTACAGGTTTTTTCATTCACCCCTCTTCTTTTCCGTTTTGTTTGATTTCTAATGATAACTTTAGGATACGGCCAGCAGCCCAGGTGGATATTCTTTTTTTATTCATTTATATTGTTTGTGTTCGATGTACTCGCACCTTTGTTTTTTCTCAAGTTATTCCGTGTGCGGGGTCGTGCTGCGCTTGTTTCCTTTTGCACATGCGCCGTTACGATGGGTTATCGGTGCGGACGGTGTTGGCCAGTGTGGGCCCGTGTGTTGGACTCATGAGGATCCCTTTTTGTTGTTGTTGTTGTTGTTGTTGGGGGCATTGAATTATTGCATTCTTTTTTACGTGCACAGTAATTACCCCTCGTATGCATATGTGAATCTTTGAGGGCCGGGGCCATTCCCCTTTTGCAAGGCCACAGGGATTTTTTCTTGCATGTCATTCTGCCCGACCCTCTCAGGTCGTTTGATCGTTTGACAGGGTGTTTCCGCACCCCTAAAGCACTCTTTTTGCACCGTTGTGGCGTCTCTCCCTTTATTTTGCCTCTGCCACGCGAAAATAGAGGACTCACACGCTCTCCCACACGACGAGTAATATTATGGAAGTTGAGTTCTTGGGCATGCGAACGCGCTCCGCGACAAGGAACGCAGTCCGGTGGACGGTGTTGTTCCTCCTGCTGCAGTACCTGGGCAGCCATCCCTCCTTTACTGCTGCAGGAAAAGTGGAGGAAGGACACGTGGCTATTGAAATTGTGAAGTATTTCCACTACGCCAATCCGATTTTTTTTGAAAATTATGCCGGTGACGTGAGTTATTTTAGCTCTGATGACGCCTGCCATTTGGGTGGAGGCGTCCTTTCTGCGGATCAAACACCTGCTGCACATGTGGCCATCGCGGGTGAGTTGAGAAAGACCGCAG
>NW_915391.1:0-1537 GCF_000209065.1 Trypanosoma cruzi
CGCAGCCAAATGAATTTGCTCCAAATACCCTCCAAATCAAATTCCCCTTTCCTCAAGCCATTCCCTCATTCCATACGCCCTGACCCTCATCCGCACGTGCTCACTCACACAAACCGCCATAGACAGATGGTGGCCGCCCAACGCTCCGGAAAAACATGCCCAGCACGCACGCGCACAATAAATGGCATGCGCAAACGCACGGCACAACGGCGGAGAAGCGCACAACGAAAGGATGCGGCCCTCCACAGCAGTCGCAGCCCACCGCGCGCATCACACCCGCAGGAAGAGTGACTCGCGGTGCACGCTCCCTCTCTCCTCCTTCCCTTCATTCCCACGGAGGAAGCAGCAGCCACCCGCAACCGCCAGCACACGCTACAAAAGAAGCATCAAAACCTACTGCAATGTGCATTTTGTGTGGTTGTGTGTGCCTGCAGGCACACGAAGCAAATAAGTAAAAGCAGGAGCGGAGCATGTAAAGGGACGCACAAACAAAACTGTACAGCAGAAGCGCATGGCAAAAATAGAGAGAAAAAGACTGCTCAAGCTCATGTTATTGCACTGCAGACAAAGCAGTGGCAATTCATAAAAATTTATTAAAATTAAAAAAAATTCATCTTCACCTTTCCGCACCTCACACTTTGGAAAGAAAAATAAAAAATGAAAAAATGAAAAAATGAAAAAAAGTCCTCCATTACTGCTGCACCCAAATGATAAAAGAAAAGAAAAAAAAAAAGAAAAAAAGAAAAGAAAAAAAGAAAAGAAAAACCACACACAAAAAAAGCACCCAACTACCATGTTGCTCCAGAAACTGTCTGCATATATTTTGTCCGAAAATAAAATTAAAAAGATATTTAAATGTCTTTCAACCGTCCGACCCTCTGTGTGTCCGCACATCGTTTATATTTCATGGGTCATCTGCGTGTTGCTGCTCCCCTCAGCCCTTTCATCGGCGTGCGTGAGTGCGGCCTGCAGAGCACAGTCACTCGTGTGTGGGGGGACTGAGAGAAGCACGCAGACATGACGGCGGTCGCGTCTCTCCACCGGGAGAGTGAGCGCAGCAAAAAAAAAAACACGGCGGCAGGGCGTGGCTGTGTGTGTGTGGCGCTGCGGGTGTCTGCCCGCCCTGGCCGCAAGGAAACAAAACAAGAGAGAAAGAAATGTGTGCTCCGCCCCACCGGCCCTCGTCGCACGCCCACACGCCACGGCTCCCTCAGCGCGCCGTTCGTCGCGGCCCCTCCTCATGCGTGCAGCAGGCGAGGCGCACAGGGCCGTCGTCATGAGCGTGTCGGTGGGTGTGCGAGTGGAGCAGTTGGGCGGGAAACACACGGCACCCCTCACAGGAAGAGTGCAGAAAAAACAATTAAAGAGGAAAAAGAAAAAAAGTCCATAGTGATTGCCCCGGGAAGAAGAAAAAAAGAATGGGGGATGGGAAAAAAAAAACAAATTTGATGAAATGAAAAAAATTAAAGCATTAAAACAAATTTAAAATACGCACAAAAAAAAGTTTTTATGAAATAAATTCGTTCCTATGGAAATA
>NW_915392.1:0-1537 GCF_000209065.1 Trypanosoma cruzi
CTTACCTTGAATCTGCTGCTCTGTACGGCTGTGGTTTCCCAGGAGCATTTAGACACTGTCCCCAATTACAAGTGTCGTTGGTCGCGTTATGCCGTTTGTGGTGCTGACGCCCTCAGACCCTTCCTTTAGAGGATATGCGCCAAAGTTACTCGCACCCGCCGTCGAGATCTCCGTTGGACCAGCGACACCACTTAGATCAAGGTACCATGACGCAATCCCAGTAAAGCTGACGTTGCTGCAGTCGCCGCCATTCTTGCAATCGGCTTCAGCAATAGCAAATACATGACCCTGCACCTCAACAAGACTGGGACCAAGAAGCAAGCCATATTTACCACCAGCGTTAGAAACATCCTCCCAGTTGTCAAGCTGTTCCTATTTAATCCCCATCAACGCAACAACTGTATCCCTTACATTACCCTCCGCAGCGCGTGCACCTCCAACTTCACAGCACATCAACACGACGAGGAGAAGCAGCACCGCAAAAGTAAACACATGCCGGGACATGTTGGGCCTCTGCGGCTCACTCTCTCTTCCTTCCCTCCTCCTTCCGCTGGATCCGGTCATGCGGCGACGGTTGTGTGTGCGTGGTGCCTTCACTGCAGCAACACTTGAGAGCATGTAAATACGTGTGGGTGGGCGCTGTGTGTGTGTGCTGTTGTCGGTCCTTTCAGAGCCTTACAATTTCACAGTAGCGATTACAGCTTGTTTTCCTTCTTTCCTAGCGTGTCTATTTCCAAGAAGTGAAGAAAACAACAGCGGCAGCACATCAGAAAAGTCAGCGGGGTGCAGAGCACATCACTCACGCAAAGTGCGGGGCAAAAGAGGGTATGTAAGGGACGGCACGGGGAACCATCGCATACAGAAAACAGCAACAACACGTCGAGTCACAGAAGAAGACAACACACACACAAACACAACACACACATGCAAGCGGAGTTTTATTATTCGGCAACGCCATTCAAAGTCCTGCCAAAACAGTCCGCAAGTGATACAGTGATCGGTCACACGCTCCCGGTGCACTGCCGCAGCAAGGACGCGGACACAAACAAAAATATGTGCACAAACGTGGGCAGCATCAATCCAGAGCACCGCCACACGGCACTCGCTCTCTCGGTTCATCCCACGTCGCGCCTCAAAAGGTCGCGGCAAGCATCAACCATAAAATAATGAGGCGGCGGAAACAACTTCCCTGCAGGCCATTCAGGGCTCCACAGCAACACCACCAACAGGAGCGTGCATCCCTCTGCTTGCAGCAGTGCAGGCCTCTTTGCTCCTGGCCTCTCGGGGCGTTGAACACCTCCCCGACCCTCTCGCGCTCACAAAGCAAGCCGCACGCAGATGCCATTCATTTTCTCCGCAAATGGTGTTGCCGCGCTCAATCATGTGCAAATAATCCACAACACACCACCCAAAGTTTCTTTCCATTGCCTCAAAAGAAAAAAACAGAAATATTTTGAAAACCAACATAAATACCACTTCGCCCCATTCACTGCGCATGCCCCGCACAGAATCGTTGTTACTCGCCCTCCGCTCTCCT
>NW_915393.1:0-1537 GCF_000209065.1 Trypanosoma cruzi
TGCTGCCACGGAGCTTCCCCTGAACATGCACCGCATTGCACTCGTCAAAAAGAAGATAGAGGTACTTCAGCGTCTCGGCGAGCATGAAGCTCTCCATCGTGTCGCTGTGCTGTTCATCACCGTGCGGAAGATCCACTTTGCGCAGCGTGGCAAACCCATACGGGGTCCTCATGCGCAAGTTGATCGCCAATGCCAGCTCCTTCCCCATCACAAGGTACGCAGGATCATGGGTCGCGCGGTAAAGCATGTACACAGATTCCACATGCTCGGGACGCTGCGGGTAGCCGCCATGGGGACCCCCACTTCCCAGAGAAAACTCCTCTGGTAACGCCCCGAAGTGCTTGAAGATGCTGTGGATCGGCCAGTTGCTCTCCGTGGCCTCTGCGAGATGGCCGCCAAGAATCAGGTTGCCCGGAAAGAAGGACGCCAGGGATTGATGGGCAAAAGAAAACGGTCGGCCACTGCGCATATCGACAGTCGTCAGCATGCCACATTTTCTCAAATAGCGGTTGACATCCCGCACCGTCCGCTCAAAACGCTCCCAGTCGCCAATGTCCCCAGACATGACGTGGGACTTAATAAAGTACTCGATGGCGCTGTCTATCGAGTCACCAACACAGGACTCAAATGAAATCCAACGGCCGGTCATGATGTCAATGTGGTTCCCCATCAACCCAGTCTGAGGGCTTCGTGCGGCAAACAATGCCTCGGAGGCACGCCGGGCGGCTCGCTCATACCTGTCGTCGCCAGTGAGGCCCGACAAAGCGGTCATCTCCACCAAAAAGGTGCCACCATCAGCAGTGCTGGTGGTCGTTGTCTCCGTCGGATCCAGACCGTGCCGGAGGTTAACTGCTATGTACGGTATGCCGGTGCTGGTGTTAAAGCAAGGGAGAAGCCGGTTGCCCAGGTCCACAGCAAGACGCATGAGCCCACCCGTGTAGTTGTGCTCCGAGGCGACGATCTCCACCACGCCTTCCTCATACATAAAATGCGCCGCAAGAAGTCCGCCAAGTGCCCGAATCGTCGTCTCAAACACAGACACAGTGATGTCAATGTCAAAGCTCACATTCTCCTCCACCCACCTCGCGTAGCGACGAAATTCCGTGTGGAACCCAGCGACCGCCAGCGTGTCGAGCGCATCGATCAGCGTCCACCCGTAGCCGCCCATGGTGTTCTTCCCTGCCCCGTTCACCGGGCGTAACTCGTCCTTCGGGAAGGCATACTTAATGTAGGAGTTAAAGGCGTGCCCTATCATCTCGCGCACGTAGGGCCGCATTTCGGCCTCAATGGGGTGCAAGGCATCGGTGCTGCGCCACGCACCGCCACCCTCTCCCTCATCCTCGCCCACACCTCCACCGGGCCCCCCACCACGCACGCACACGGCCGTCACCAGCAGCAATGCTACCAACAAACAAATGCATGCCGCGGGCCCAGGGCCCTTTTTACCGCCTCCCCCAGAACACATAAATATGCACTTTGCACACTATCTACGCACCCTCACAAAAAGAAAGCCAGAAAAGAAGGAGCAGTAGCACAC
>NW_915394.1:0-1537 GCF_000209065.1 Trypanosoma cruzi
CATGTCGCATAGCACGTGAGGTGCGAGTGGCTCGGCGGCTTGACGCCGTTCGCAATGAGGATCTGCACGAGCGGTACCCGTTTCTTCCCGAGGAGCCGGTGCGCGGCATTCTTCTTGGTGATGTGCGTCCGGTGCAGCAGCCAGCGTTCCGCGAGCTTTCAAACAAGTTGGATGAGCAGCGCCGGGACCCGACACGCAACGCAGCCGCGATCCGAGCGACGGAGGAGCAGATGACTGCGTTGGTGGCGCGACTGGCTGAGGAGCGCGCGGAGGCGACGGAGAGGGCGCATGAGCAGTACCCGTTTCTCCCACGACGTGTGCTGGGCGTGCGCCTTGGTGACATCCCGCTGCAGGAGGATGAATTGTTGTCACAGCTGGCGCGGCGTCGTGTGCGGCAGCTAAGAAACTCCAAGACGGTGATTGACGCACAGGCAACTGAAGAAGAGATGATGAGGCGCGCAGAGGAGCTGGCTCGCAACGTGAAGATTGTCGACGCATACCGTGGGAATGGGAACGAGTACGTGCGTGCCCGCAACCCGTTTCTCGTGTACGAGGATCGCAAGTGCGTCCCCCTGAGTGAGCTGCCGCTTGCCGGTGACGGCGTGTACCAGGGCTTGTTCCGGGATCATCTGACTGCGCTGGAGGACGCCGAGGCGAATGCGCCGCGGATCGCGGAGCTGGAGAATGCGCTTCGGTCCCGTGCGGATGAGTTGGCGCTGGAGGTTTGCGAGAGGGAGGCGCGGTTGTCGCATTACTCATTCCTCTCGGCCCAGGATGTTCCTGGTTGGTCTGAGGCACTGCTGCATGACGCGGAGTTTAAGCAGCTACGTGAGCGTTACGACGAACTGAGCAAGGATCCACAGGGGAACGCCGAGGCACTGCGTGAGCTTGAGGATGCAATGGAGGCTCGGAGCAGAGCCATTGCGGAGGCGCTGCGGACGGCAGAGGCGACTAATGCCGCTGAGCAGGCGAGGCTGAAGACGCCGTCACAGGCGGAGTCTGGCGTGTTCGCGGGTGATCGAATGCATGGCAGCGAGCATGCGGATCTCGCGCATGAAGAGGGAGGCACGGCTAGCGGCACCATGAGGGGTGCAGAGTCTGTCGCCAAGAGCAGCGGGAAACACTCTCAAAGGTCGGTCTCGCATGCGTCTGTCGTAGACCTGGGAGGCGAGGCCCATGGGACACACTATGCCTTTTTGCCCGATGCGATCAACGGAGTTGCGCAGGAAGAGCTGTACCTGGAAGACGATGCGTACTTCCAGGAGTTGCTTGCGAGGTATAAAGAACTTGTCCCTGTGGGTGCCGAGTCAACCGAGCCACGCGCAAAGCAGTTGCGCGAGCAAATGCGGATACGGGCTGGGCAGCTTGCTGTTGACACCCGAAAGCTTCATGCGGCCGAAGAGCGGGCTGCATCGCGGATGGCGACACTTTACCCGTTTGTGGGCTTGGCGCCGCTGGGAGTTGCTCTGTGGAGTATCCCCGTGGAGGCGGACGAAGAGTTCCGTGCACTTCTGCTGAAGCGCGAAGAAGCGTGGCG
>NW_915395.1:0-1537 GCF_000209065.1 Trypanosoma cruzi
GACACCGTAAACCGTTGAGGGGTTCAGGATCGTGTCGTCCTTCGTGTTCACCTTGCCGCACTTGTCACCAAAGGCGGCGATCGTGCTGGGGATGAAGCAGCGCATCTTGTAGTCACGCGCAAGGTCCAGGGCGTGGCGTGTCGAATTGATGTTGAGGTTCATTGCCAGCTGCGGCTCTGCCTCGCCGCGAACGGACATGATCGCCGGAAGATGGAACAGCCACGTCGGCTTGAAGTCCTTTACCAACTTTTCGTAGGCGTCACGGTCCATGCAGTTAAGCTGCTGGTATCCCTTCCCACCCGCAAGCGGATGCTTTTCCGGTGGCGTAACCAGGTCAGACGTCAGGACAGAGTCGGCGCCAAACTTCTCACGCAGTGTAAGAGTTAGGTCGGTGCCGATCTGGCCCAGACCGCCGGTAATGAGCACCCTGGGCACCGCAGCGGCAAATAAGGGAAGTGAGAAGCGCAGCATTACTTCTTTCCTGTTTTTGTGATGGTAATTAAAAATATTTTTTTTTTCTCCTGATTCCTCGCATACGGACACACATATATATAAGAGAAAGATACAAGAGAAATGAGGAGAGGTAGGGGAAAAAAAAGCCGCCGACCTCCGACGTGAAGGGAGTGGTCATATTTCTCTTTTGCAAGACACCGGTTCATTATCCTCACAAATTATGCTGGTGTGCACTGCAAGGGCCTTTTTTGCGTTTGATTAAACGAGCACGAACCATCGGCGCGGCACGACTCAGCAGAAGGATCCCTCCTCCAGGCAACAGGCGCATGCATGTGTGCCCATACGCCCGGCCCCTTTACAGGAGCCGGCGCTTCTTCGCCGTGTTCATATACGGCTGCAGCACCCACTCCGTCTCGGCGTCGTCCATCTCAAGCGTCCCCAGTGTGATGCGGTACGGCGCCAGCTCCATGCGGGGGCCAACCTCCGTCAGCTGCACCTCCCTCCCCTTTACCGCCCTAAACGTGTGGTGGCGGAAACTCACAAAGTCATTCTGGTTGTCGAACGTCAAGACGCGCGTGGCGTCAGGCTTCGGAACGGGGAAGAGGAACTTCAGCACGTCCCGCACCCGGCGACCCAGCCTCGTCGTGAAGTTCTCAAAGATCAAGTGCGGGTGCTGCTCAGACATCGTGCCAACGTCCTGGATGTCGTGCCGTGTCACAAGATTATGTATTGTGAAAACGACAGTGGGCCCTAGTGGCAGGTGCGAAACGGTGAGGCTATCGGGGACGCCTTGCGACTCCTGCAGCACAACAACATCGGAGTACTGCCCCCGCCGCGCCGCATCCATGAGCTGACGGACGCTGAGGTTGCCGCGGTTCATACGAACAGCGCTGGGAATGACCAGCCGAATCTCCTTCGCAAACTCCAGCAGCTTCTGTGACGGCTCCCGTGACGTCGTGACGAGAACGCGCGGGTCTTCCACACCCGCGTTGGCGTACTCGTCGTCTACACTGGTCTGCAGTGTCCTCGTCTGGTCGTCGTCCAGCTCCGTAAACTTCTTCAGGGCTAACGCGTCCTTGCGGAG
>NW_915397.1:0-1538 GCF_000209065.1 Trypanosoma cruzi
CAGCAGTTCACACCGTCACCACTCAAAGCGAACCACAACATCACCATCCCCGCAGCCATTACTTCCTAGCACCTCTCAACAGCACACACACAAAAAAAATGTGATTGACCTCCCAATGGGGGGACCACAGGCCATGGCCCTGCAAATAAGCCAAGCGACAGGGAGCCACGTGTGCAGTGAGGATCACGAGAGTTTCACTGCAACGGCACAGCTGCGTGACAACACGTGTGGAGTATTGATGCAGACCAGCACTTCGCGTGCAAGATGAGTTGCTTTTCCCGCTCAAGAAAGAGGAAAAAGAGCCTCAGCGCCCAATGATGAGAGGTCGCCCGCACCTCCTCGCAGCACCAGCAAGCTCTGTGGGCACAAAGATGCAGACGACGCTCTGCTGCACGCATGACGGACGTTGCACCCGTCGCAATGGCAACCGCATCCTGTGGCACCACACGCTGTGGTCGACGCGCACAGTCTCCGTCTCCCTCCCTCCCTTCCCTCTCCCTGAGAACTCATCGGTGGCCGTGGCACACTCACCGACGCGTCAGAAATCACTTGTATCCCTTCCTCACTTGCACATCGAACAACAGCACCGCCAAACGCATTTCACTCCTTCGTTCGCGGATTCCCCTCAGACACGCCTCCCGCCACATTCATCAGCTCACAGCCACACAGTCCGTAAACGCCACGCAGTCGCCCCGCATGACGGTGCCGCACACACCAACACGGCACCACGCCACTCGGCGCAGGCAGTGTCTGGACAACACAAAACAGGTTGCCCCAGACAACGACAGCCCCCTCCAAGCAGTGAGGCAGGACTCGTCAGTAACAATCAAACAACCAGCTTTTCCTCTCCTCCTTCCTCCATGCACAAGATTCCACCTGCCCCATGCATCATCCGTGACGCCCGGTATCTCAATGAGCAACAAAACGTTATGCGCCCCTCGGCTCAACAAGAAGCCCATTGACGATCCTCAGCCAGTCTTCTCCATGGGCCATGCATGAGGAGCACCACGGCAAGAATGCACAGAAGATTTCATGCAGAACGCCAACTCATTCCGCGTCAACAAAAAGTATGGCACCAGACATGGGCTTTGCAAGAATTTTGGCTAGCGCTTCCCTGAGAGGCCTCCCATACACACACATAGCACGTGATCACAGTGAAGGAAAAGTAGCGCCTCCAGTCCGACTGTCAATCGGCGGTACAGATCAAAGCACAGTCCAAAAAAGCCGCAAATCATTACATATTTCAAAAGTGGCATCTGCACCTTATGCGGCAAATGCACAGCACGGAAGAGGAGCCATTTCCACACACACGCAACACACAGACACAAAGAAAGATAGTTGGGAGAAGCAGCACTAAAGCAACCTCAGTCAACGACATAAGGACTCGTGGGTGCTGCATCCAACGCCATCCTCTGTGAATGGAAATGATAATAGCACCAAACAACGTGAAGCACCAGTCGGGCACCACATATGGGCCACAGACACACCCACTCACCCATTCACTCTTTCTCCTCCCAATGGCGGTGGCCCTCCTGCAC
>NW_915398.1:0-1538 GCF_000209065.1 Trypanosoma cruzi
TAGGATACTCTACAGTTGGGGGATGTGCAAGTGGGATTTATTCATCAAGGACTTCGACGCACAACTTCCGGCATATGACTATAAAAAGCAGTCCACCGGCATTAAAGCCTTCACGAGAGCGCTTATAACTTCGTATCGACGACATTGCCCCCGCGGCATGCACAAGGACGGTCCCAGGCTTTGGGACGACACTCTCATGGAGGCAGAGCGGATTGCTATTGACAGCAAAGCCAGCTATACACAGTCACCGACGCCCGACCGTGAGGCAGAAATGCAACGGACAAGGAGTCAATTCTTCCTCCTGCTCCGAGAGCGCTTGCGCAACACGTATCTACGCCGCATCAGCAAGTTAAATCCAGGCGAGCCACTCGCATGGAAATACATTTCCGGACGAAAAAAGGCATCACTTCCATCTCCCACATCAATGTTATTGGAAGACGGTCAACACACTTATAAAACAGCAAGAGAGCAGCGAATGCTCTCAATCGCATCTTTCTTCCATCACACCCCTTTCACAAGGCAGTTAGGTTTTCCAAAGGCATCAACAGACCGAGTGCATCCTTGAACATTAATGCTTCTTTTCTTTTTGGGCAGCAGAACAACAGCGAGTCTGCCGCTACGTCTACTTCAGGTTCTTCACTCTCATCTAGTTCTGAGCCACAGGATAAAAACGAAGCTGCCACCACATCTGGTTTAGTTGCTCATCTTCACTCCCCTCTTGACGCACCTTTTAATCGTACGGAACTGCTTGCTGCGCTACGTAATACGCCGTATGGCAAGGCCCCCGGACCGGATGAAGTCTACAGTGAGGCACTGCGACATATTTCGTCAAAGGGCCTCCGATTCCTTCTTCGTTGCATTAACCACAGTTGGACGACCGGTACGATTCCGGTTGAGTGGAGACGCGCTACCATCGTTCCACTCTTAAAACCCGGTAAGTCGCCGGAACTGCTTGAGTCATATCGACCCATCAGCCTTACTTCCATTGTGAGTAAGGTTGCTGAGAAAATGGTACTGAAGAGATTGCTTTGGGTGTGGACGCCGCACCCCCACCAGTATGCATATCGTAGTATGCGTGCTACGACGATGCAGCTGGCACACCTGATACACGAAGTGGAGCATAATAGAAATCACTATTTCCAAGTGAGCCTTCCCAAGAAGAGCGGTATTGGCAATCAACTCCACTACAGACCCCATCGGACTCTGCTGGTGCTGGTTGATTTCAGCAAGGCCTTTGACTCCATAGATCATCGAGTCCTCAGTCGCTTGCTGGCTAATATTCCGGGGGTGAATTGTAGAAGGTGGCTTAGAAACTTTCTATGTGGTCGCTACGCGAAGACACGAGTTGGCCACAGACACAGCGATCGGCTTCCCATGCTGCGAGGAACTCCTCAGGGGTCCGTGCTGGGACCGTATTTGTTCTCCCTTTACGTACACCCACTTCTCAATCTGCTGAACAGCTTTGCGGGTGTCACAGCAGACATGTATGCGGACGACCTCTCTATTATCGTTAAGGGGCAGTCCCGGGAAGACGCCAC
>NW_915399.1:0-1538 GCF_000209065.1 Trypanosoma cruzi
CAGCATGCATGAACACCCCCCAAGCGAGTTTGCAACTGATGGAAAACACATCTGATGGCTGAAGCATTTAATAAAAAAGCAGCAACTTCAAAATAAATAAATAAATGGAAACCAACTTAATTGAGGGCCTGTGGTTTATGAGAACGCATGCCATGCGAAATATTATACACTCTTTGGCCCTTTACATGTTCCACATGATGTTGGTGGTGGCGGTACGGTGTACTGTCATGACTGTGGAGCTCCCTCCATCAGTCACTCTTGAAGCCACAAATATTCTTGGAAGGGGTAATATAATGAGACAACATACCCCCAACTAAATGCAAGCAAACAGGTGCACACAGAAACAACAACAAAACGGCGAGCAATACAATAATAATATATATATATATATATATATATATATATACGTAATACGGCTAAAAGATCGTCAATATATTTTTTGCTACGCGTCCATATTTCTATAGATTTTTGTATTGTAGAAGAATAAAAAGCCACCAAAATACAATGAACATTGTTATTTATTATTTTATTTTTGGGAAATCAAATTTGCACAGCTAGATAATCATGTTGAGTTATCGACCTGCTGTTGTAAGCGTCTACATTTGATTTCCTTTTAATTATTTCCATCCAATACTTCCTGCAGGAAGCCACAAGCTACACAGCAAGATAGTCTCAGGACGGCGAGCATGGCGGTGGGATGGGTGGCGGTGTGGCCGCGAGGGCGGCGTGCTTGTGCAGCGTCACGGTGTCTTTTTGTTGCCCTGCTGCTGCTTCTCGATCTGCCGTATGCCGTTGCGCAGCCGTCGGGAAGTGACCGTGTCGTTAAGGTTGTGAGTTTTGAATTTGGTATTACTTTGCTTGATGCTTTTTCTAGGAACATCATGGCGGGATTTAAAGCCTCGTTGCATTCACGGAATAATTCTATTATGAATGGCGTTCGTGTGGAGATTGTCGAAAAAAAGACGGAATTTACGAATTACGCAAGTGATCTGTCCGCAGCGCTGGCGGACAATGATATATTTGCGGTTGTTGGTCACTGCGGCGACAAACTCTTACTGAATATAAAAGATGTTCTTGCGGAACGCGATGTTGTGGCGTTTTCCCCGTTCACTGGGTCGAGTTTGGTGCGTGGGTGGAACCCCAATTTTTACTTTTTGCGTGCTGAACCTGCGGCCGAGCTGCTGGCACTCCTCCGCTACGCCTTGGCCCATCTGCGTGTGCGTCGGCTGGGCTTCATGTACCTGCAGGGAGTTTCCTTTGGTGACAGGGAGTATGCGCAGGCACAACGCGTGATGTCGGGGATGGGCTACGAGTTCAGCGGTGTCTTCAGTGTGGAGAGCTCTGTGACTGGTGGTGCGAGGAAGGAAGTGTTTGACGCCGCGTGGGAGGCGTTTGCTGACACTCGGCCGCAGGCCGTGATTGTGTTTGGGTCACCGATAACTGACACCGCGGAATTTTTTAGGAGGATGCTGACGGACAGGCGCACTGCTGGCGCATATCTGCTTGCTCCCTTGGTGCTGCAGGAACTTTGTTTGAGG
>NW_915400.1:0-1538 GCF_000209065.1 Trypanosoma cruzi
AGAGAAGGGCGCCAATATCACACCACTCGGAGGGTGTGTAGGGAACCAAAGTCATTTCCTTAAACTTACCTGGCTATGTGTCTGTAAAAAATAAAATTAAAAATATTATCCGGCCTCTATCGGTTCCCGCCCCTACAAAGTCGCGTTCTTCCCGAAATATTCATACGGTAGAGAGTATCATAAAGAATGCATTCATTTATCAGGATATACACATACATTAATTAAGCTAGCCAGCTCTCCAGCGATCATTCTTTTCACAAGCTCCTAAAACAAGCCACACAAACCGAAAAAAAAAATCCCGATGCAGAGACAATAAATAGTTGTGGTGCGCAGCGGCCGTGGCATCGCACCCTTCCCTCATCAAACAGCACCGCACCACAACGCAGCGTAACGACAGCGTGCAATGACGAGGACTGAGTAGCACACACAAAGCGGCATAAACCTTTCATCCCGCACTTGCTCAAGTTTACGCTCTCAGTATGTACTGCCAACGACACAGGGAAGGACACGGAAGGGGACTGTCCTATCCATCCTCCTTCCGCTCACAACAGGCCCTCCCCATCCTCCTCCTCGCTACGCCCTGGGTGCCGCGAAACGCCGTCAAGCAAAGCCACGTGTATGGAAGACCCAAATGCGCGGGGCGAGGCTGGCAGCCACCCACACACACATCCTCTCCTACAACTTTCCCACACACAAAAGGGCAAAGACATGAAGAAGAAAAGCCCGCCGCACAACGCATGCAGAAGCACCGCCATCCACGTCGCACCGCAAGATAGAGCCATGCGCACAGCACACACACGGCCGCAACAAGAGGGACGGGGCGCATACAAGTCCACGGCGCTGTCCTTTACTTCTCTCTGCCCCGACGGATTGGAAGTACGCCCCACAGCAGGTTGTGGCGGGTGGCGCCCCGCACTCACAGTGAGGCACGGCGCACACCATCCGCTCCCCTCCGAGTGTACTCAGCATGCCGGAGCACGGCGTCCAGCCAATCTATTGACATCGAAAAGGCGAACACAAACAATCTTCGTCGCGGAACATCAGTGCCTCTAGCGGGGAAAAAAAGAAGGAGACGATAGGGGCATTTCAACAGCACGGTCAGCAGAGGGACAAGAAAAGGGACACAAGGACACAAAGCGGCAGTGGACATGGCACAGAGAAAAAAAAAAGTCCGCAGGGATTTTTAAGAGAAAGAAAAAAGAAACAAAAGGGTAGGAGTTCAGAAAAACTCCCAAAAATATTTAAAAAAAGCAAAAAAAACGTTGATTCGGCAGGACTTTTGCTTCATGTGCCGGTTCAACAAAAAGAAGACCGTGTGTTCTGTATAAATATTACCCGCACCAAGAATAAAAAAAAAATGAAAAAAAGAAATTGTACTGTTCCACCAGCCCACACAAAATCCCTCACTTTTATTGCGGCATCCGGCCTTTCTTCCAATCCTCCTTTTGTGCAATCCGTGGGGCGCACAGCCGCAGGGCCGGCACCGCGTGTGGGCAACAACAAAAGCAAACAAGAGGGGGAAACACATCACTCATAAC
>NW_915401.1:0-1538 GCF_000209065.1 Trypanosoma cruzi
GCGGAGACTGAACACCGACCACGCCAGCGCCGTCGCCGACGCTCGGAATCGGCGTGCGCAGCTTTACTCTCAGGTGGAAGAGGCGCATAATTACTTGTCGGCGCGCGAATGTCACATTGCGGTGGCCGGCGGTCCTCTTGCGGGACGCGAAGACGCCGTGCCAACGAGAAGCGCCCACCTCTCGGAGAGGGCCGCCAGATGAGCCCCCACGCATGCATGCGCGACTATGGCGTCAGCACACGGCCACACCAACCGCATCGTTTGATGGCTGGGGGTGTGCCAGCATCCACGTTTCCCCAACGCACTCTCACGGGAGAGAGACGGCGGGTCAACACTCAAACGTCTCAGGGCAATGTGGGGAGGCCACACCTCCCTCACTCGATGCCTTTGCCCTCCCGCGCTTCCCCCTTGGAAGATGACTCCGGTCCAGAGAATCAGTTACTGCATTTTCTTGCGTTCGACGTCACCACTTGGGTCCCGCGTATATGGAACGAGGGCGTCTCCGGTGTCCTCCTCGTCGACCCCCGATGCGCATACAGTTATTATTGGCACTAAATGGACGCTCAGGTTCAAGTTGCCTTTGACGGTTTGGTATCGTGCAGGCGCGCGCTGGAGATAGCTCGGGATCCCACCGATCAGCTCATGGATTTTGGCAGGGCCCTACTGCGGACCTTCCAGATCCAGATCATGATGGCATCCGACCCCGGCATCCCGCTCCCCAAACTTCGCGACTGCCTTCACATGGCTGTTCATGGGGCTGACACCTTCGCGAGGGCAACCCAGCCTCTCGTGTAACGGCGAGCTACCCAACAACAACAAAAACGACTGTTGCGATGCCGATTGTGTCGTATTTGTGGACACGACGCATCTGCATGCAACGTGCGCAGCGCAGCCAGAAGAAATGACTTGCAGCACGGACGGCCGCCAAAAAACGGCGAGGGGCTGCCGGCCGCTTATGAAGGCGGAAGAAAGCAGCCCCATCCCTTCCTGTATGGCGTCGCACCGCACCGCCGATGCTCCGCCCGATCTCTCAAATTGCCCAACGCAATCGTCGACAATGGCAATGGAGCTTATCCGCCAACGACGCTCGACTGTGGTACGAAGAATCACCGACATCTCCGCTTTGAGCCGGCCATATGGGGAGCGCGAACGAGTAGGCTTGAGAAATGTGTGCGCTGCCAAGGAAGGAGCAGAGAATGTCACTAGCGGGGCAATTTTCAACTTTTTGTGCTTTGCTGCACGCACGAACAGCCGATGAACGCGGAGAGCTGCGCGGCCTTTTTGGTGGCAATATTAGATGTGGCGCCATCGACCCGACAGCAGCACTCCAGGATGCTGCGGTCCATAGTGGAGATAAATTCAACCCCGCTGGACATGGTGATTCTGGGGTCACGAAGAATTGCGGCGCGATCCGAGACGAAGCAGGCGCGCCCCTTGACAGAGGAAGAGAGGGATGAATTTATCCGCGGCCGAGTCGATTGGAAGCAACGTGTTGTTTTTTGAAATGCGTGGATAACGACAAGCCGTTGTTCCGAGAT
>NW_915402.1:0-1538 GCF_000209065.1 Trypanosoma cruzi
ATTTCGCCTCCGGCCGCAACAACACTAGAAGCAAGCCCAATATTCAACACGGACGTTTCAAGCAGCTGATGAAGACGAGGCACATAATCAGGCACGCGGTGACAAGCGAAGGCCGCATGTTTTCCCTTATTGACGCAATTGGATTGAATGATGCACTCGAATCTTGACCCACTCCGTTCCACAAGCAGATGAGGTGAGGGCAAATAGGCAAGATCATTGCCGCCCAAAAAGTGTGAGATCACCGTTCGAAAATGATACAGGGAGTCGTATGCAAAGAACATAGAGGCACGAAGTTTCTGCACCTCCAAAAACACCGGCTTCTCGGCCGTGGGATTAATAAACAGTGTGATGTTAGACACATCGCTCCTACTTGTGACAATATCCTTCTCATCATCGGTACCACTGTTCTTACCCCCTGCAGATTGAGCGACATCCAACACCAGAACAAAGCCAATATTCTTAAGATCTGTAGCCACGCCTCGTTCGCTGCTACCAAACAGAGAACCAAGCCCTGCCTCTTGGTCATATTCCAGCAAGTATTGCTGGAAATTATCATGAAGGAACACAGAAAGATTCTCTTTATCAAGGTGCACCTTCACGGTAGTCGTTTCCTTCAGCAAACTTGGCACAGAGACGGTAACATTCAGGCGAGGGGCCAGGCAAACCAGCATCGAAGACCTCCCAAATGGCCTATACTCCACAAAAACGTCAATGAGCGTAATTTTGACGTCGGCTGATGTTGCAATGGCAACCCCATCGTCACTATGCACATCATTCTCCTCTGTTACGTGAGTGTCTGCCGTCGCCTCCTTTTCCGCCACGGCCGAGCTCAATCCTTCGCCACTGATGTCGGAAAAGTAATTCAAAAGAACAAACAGCCAATGATCCCCTTCATGTGCAGTTTGGTGAGATACACTAATGCGATCAAACTGCAAGGCAACATCGTAGGCCTCGACATGATCCTCCACGTTTCGATGACGGCACAGCGAGACACCAACAGCATGACGATTTCGCGAAGATTCTGTGGAACTTGCGCAGGGTGGACGCACCCGAATGTTATGCGACCGATTGTACAGTGCTGAATAACTTTGGAGAAGCGTTACAACACCGCCCCAGTTCGGGGAAGAAGCGTGCTCGGCTGGCCACGGAAAGTCAACATACGTCAATTTGGCCTTGCATAGTCGCTCCCTTAGAAAAAAATCAGACGCTTTCCCGTGTAGCGCAGTTTTCTCCAAGCGCGCCGATGCCTGGTGAAAAACAAAAACAGAGACCTTCGAGAGCATCACGTCGTAGAGGTGGTACAAGTGCTCCTTATCAATCCCACACCGTTCTCCTTGTGGGATGCAGCGCCATAACGGGTCACCAATAGTGCACCCTGCGGAGGAAAGTCGCGGTGCCCAAACTGACAGTGCGCCCTTCTCAACTTTCAGTCGAACACTGATACTCGTGGTGATGGGATCATATTCCGTACTGCCGTAGTGCAGATGACCCTCCGATACGTTGGAGGCACCGGAAATAGCAAAATTAAAGTCCCCCGC
>NW_915404.1:0-1539 GCF_000209065.1 Trypanosoma cruzi
TTCTTCAGGAAGCCGCTGGTCTTGTACGTAATCATCCGGCTCCTGAACAAACATCTCCATCGTCACATTGTATTCTTTCATCAACGGCCGCCCTGCCGCCAACATAATTCCAAAGGAAATCACTCAGCCTCACGTTGGTGCTGCTCATGGTCCACTGCGGCCACACTTCACTCCCCGCCACGTGTCGAGCTGCAGCGTCGGAACCATCACAAGAGCCGCTGCAAGGCGCCATCACAACACCCGTGGAGTGAAGCATCCCACTCGCACCGCCCAACTGCGGCCTGCAGGTGCCGCGGGCTCCAAAGGACACTCGCGGCTGTTTCGTCCCGCATTCCCAATGGCATTGGGCGCGGCACTCGCACGGCAGGGCGGTCGATGCGCCATGCAGCCGCACTGCAACGCCTGTCGGTGAAGCAGTCAAGGCCCACCGCCCCCGCAGCAACACAACGTGCAATCAACACCAACACCGCCACATTATCGTCCTTTTTTATTTTGTTTTATTCACGTTGTCGGTCTGCCCTATCACCAACACTAGCAATAAGTGCACGCCTTCACAAAAGGGAAGGAACAAAGAGAAAAGGAGGCACGATCCCACCGTCACGCAGTGGGCCAACACTCTCCTCCACGCACAGCCATTGCCGCGCAGGGGACCGCAGTCACATCGCAGAGTCAACACCACAATGTGCACCGCACCATCGTGCAGTGAACAATGGGCGAGACGCAGCCATGCATCGCCCCGCTCCATTTTACCGCCCCTCAGGTTTTGTTTGCCCACACATGGTAGCAAACAGAATCAGAGTGCACACAAACCCAATCAACCCCTCACTCGCTGAAGCACGTTACTTCGCATGGAGTGACAACAGTTAAGGACACACCAGCAGTAGCAGGCTGCATGGAATTTCCCTGCCAACCCTGCGAAGAGACACAACAACTCTGCGGAGTCAAGGTGACAGCCCCTCGGTGTTGCCCGCAGTTCACATGGCAGGACAAATTCCACGCACGCATAGCTCCGGACTCCTCGCTGTTTGAGTGCCCAACAGAACGTGTGTAAAAATGCCTGCGCGCAAGACGGAATTAAATACGTGAAAAAGTCGGGCTGCTTTCTCCGATGGCGTTGGCGAGCAGTCCCACACAATCCAATCAAAGTGGCACGCCGGACAGAATGGCGTCCGTCAATCAATAGAAAAATGCGACACTGAAAAGGAGCAGAGAAGAGTTGGCGCATGTGACTGCCAGTGACAACTGTGAGCAAACCCGCCAGCACCAACTGAGGTGCCGAGGAGCACGCTTGTGTAGAACTGGCCGTCAGGCAGAGAGGACAAATAAAACAAAAGGGCAGCAAACCCTCTCGTTCAATGTCTCCTGACCGCGACACCAGAATCAAAATACCATGGACGATAAGAGCGGCAACGCCTTCTCCAAAACATCTTGTCAAGAAGCCGCAGGACCTCAGGAAGGGAGGAAGGCAGCGGCGGCAGCCACAGCGGGGGAGGCAATAAAACGGCTGGCAGGCACCTTCACGTCGAAGCGCACACCACA
>NW_915405.1:0-1539 GCF_000209065.1 Trypanosoma cruzi
TCCAAGCAGCGGATAGTTCAGGGTTGTTTGGTGTCCAGTGTGTGAACACGCAAACAGATAGTGACAGAGAGTGCCTCTGACTCCCACCATTCATAATTGGAAACAAAAATTTGGACCACAACGTGTGATGCAGCGGCCGCTCGAAAACGATCAGCCGAGTGCAGCACCCTTGTGGGCAAGAGCTCGCGAAATTCCTCCAAGCAGCGGATAGTTCAGGGTTGTTTGGTGTCCAGTGTGTGAACACGCAAACAGATATTGACAGAGAGTGCCTCTGACTCCCACCATTCATAATCGGAAACAAAAATTTGGACCACAACGTGTGATGCAGCGGCCGCTCGAAAACGATCAGCCGAGTGCAGCACCCTCGTGGGCAAGAGCTCGCGAAATTCCTCCAAGCAGCGGATAGTTCAGGGTTGTTTGGTGTCCAGTGTGTGAACACGCAAACAGATAGTGACAGAGAGTGCCTCTGACTCCCACCATTCATAATTGGAAACAAAAATTTGGACCACAACGTGTGATGCAGCAGCCGCTCGAAAACGATCAGCCGAGTGCACCACCCGTGTGGGCAAGAGCTCGCGAAATTCCTCCAAGCAGCGGATAGTTCAGGGTTGTTTGGTGTCCAGTGTGTGAACACGCAAACAGATATTGACAGAGAGTGCCTCTGACTCCCACCATTCACAATCGGAAACAAAAATTTAGACCACAACGTGTGATGCAGCGGCCGCTCGAAAACGATCAGCCAAGTGCAGCACCCGTGTGGGCAAGAGCTCGCGAAATTCCTCCAAGCAGCGGATAATTCAGGGTTGTTTGGTGTCCAGTGTGTGAACAGGCAAAAAGACGTTGACAGAGAGTGTCTCTGACTCCCACCATTCACAATCGGAAACAAATATTTGGACCACAACGTGTGATGCAGCAGCCGCTCGAAAACGATCAGCCGAGTGCACCACCCGTGTGGGCAAGAGCTCGCGAAATTCCTCCAAGCAGCGGATAGTTCAGGGTTGTTTGGTGTCCAGTGTGTGAACACGCAAACAGATATTGACAGAGAGTGCCTCTGACTCCCACCATTCACAATCGGAAACAAAAATTTAGACCACAACGTGTGATGCAGCGGCCGCTCGAAAACGATCAGCCAAGTGCAGCACCCGTGTGGGCAAGAGCTCGCGAAATTCCTCCAAGCAGCGGATAATTCAGGGTTGTTTGGTGTCCAGTGTGTGAACAGGCAAACAGATATTGACAGAGAGTGTCTCTGACTCCCACCATTCACAATCGGAAACAAATATTTGGACCACAACGTGTGATGCAGCGGCCGCTCGAAAACGATCAGCCAAGTGCAGCACCCGTGTGGGCAAGAGCTCGCGAAATTCCTCCAAGCAGCGGATAGTTCAGGGTTGTTTGGTGTCCAGTGTGTGAACACGCAAACAGATATTGACAGAGAGTGTCTCTGACTCCCACCATTCACAATCGGAAACAAATATTTGGACCACAACGTGTGATGCAGCGGCCGCTCGAAAACGATCAGCCAAGTGCAGCACCCTCGTG
>NW_915407.1:0-1540 GCF_000209065.1 Trypanosoma cruzi
CGCTGTGGTCGTGGTGCCCTGGCGCGTCGCAACATGTTTGCCGTGCTCTTTGACACTCCCCGATGGAAGGCGGCCGTGGATATACAGCGTGTGTGGCGCGGCTACTGTTCGCGGCAGCTCGTGGAGGTGTACTATGAGTTCCCTTCGGAGGAAGTGGGGACGGAAGACGATAGAAGCGAAAAGGGGGGAAAAATGGAAAATGTAGAGGAGCTTGTCAAGTCACAACCAGCGACGCCGACGTCATCCGTGACGACGGAGGGAGTTGCAACTTCCCCAGTGGATGCAGGGCCTGAGGACTCCAAGGAAGATGGCGAGAGGCTGGCAGACGAGCTTGTGCAGCTGGTCCAGCGCTGTGGTCGTGGTGCCCTGGCGCGTCGCAACATGTTTGCCGTGCTCTTTGACACTCCCCGATGGAAGGCGGCCGTGGATATACAGCGTGTGTGGCGCGGCTACTGTTCGCGGCAGCTCGTGGAGGTGTACTATGAGTTCCCTTCGGAGGAAGTGGGGACGGAAGACGATAGAAGCGAAAAGGGGGGAAAAATGGAAAATGTAGAGGAGCTTGTCAAGTCACAACCAGCGACGCCGACGCCATCCGTGACGACGGAGGGAGTTGCAACTTCCCCAGTGGATGCAGGGCCTGAGGACTCCAAGGAAGATGGCGAGAGGCTGGCGGACGAGCTTGTGCGGCTGGTCCAGCGCTGTGGTCGTGGTGCCCTGACGCGTCGCAACATGTTTGCCGTGCTCTCTGACACCCCCCGATGGAAGGCGGCCGTGGATATACAGCGTGTGTGGCGCGGCTATTGTTCGCGGCAGCTCGTGGAGGTGTACTATGAATTTTTTGTGGAGGAAGTGAGGATTGAAGGCGACAGAAGCGACAAGGGGGGAAAAATGGAAAATGTAGAGGAGCTTGTCAAGTCACAACCAGCGACAGCGACGCCATCCGTGACGACGGAGGGAGTTGCATCCTCCCCAGCGGATGCAGGGCCTGAGGACTCCCAGGAAGATGGCGAGAGGCTGGCGGACGAGCTTGTGCGGCTGGTCCAGCGCTGTGGTCGTGGTGCCCTGACGCGTCGCAACATGTTTGCCGTGCTCTCTGACACCCCCCGATGGAAGGCGGCCGTGGATATACAGCGTGTGTGGCGCGGCTACTGTTCGCGGCAGCTCGCTGGGGTGCAGGACGAGTTCCCTGCGGAGGAAGAGGTGACGGAAGGCGACAGAAGCGACAAGGGGGGGAAAATGGAAAATGTAGAGGAGCTTGTCAAGTCACAACCAGCGACAGCGACGCCATCCGTGACGACGGAGGGAGTTGCATCCTCCCCAGCGGATGCAGGGCCTGAGGACTCCCAGGAAGATGGCGAGAGGCTGGCGGACGAGCTTGTGCGGCTGGTCCAGCGCTGTGGTCGTGGTGCCCTGACGCGTCGCAACATGTTTGCCGTGCTCTCTGACACCCCCGATGGAAGGCGCCGTGGATATACAGCGTGTGTGGCGCGGCTATTGGTTCGCGCAGCTCGTGGAAGTGTACTATGAATTTTTTGTGGAG
>NW_915408.1:0-1540 GCF_000209065.1 Trypanosoma cruzi
GTGATGCAGCAGCCGCTCGAAAACGATCAGCCGAGTGCAGCACCCGTGTGGGCAAGAGCTCGCGAAATTCCTCCAAGCAGCGGATAGTTCAGGGTTGTTTGGTGTCCAGTGTGTGAACACGCAAACAGATAGTGACAGAGAGTGCCTCTGACTCCCACCATTCACAATAGGAAACAAAAATTTGGACCACAACGTGTGATGCAGCAGCCGCTCGAAAACGATCAGCCGAGTGCAGCACCCTTGTGGGCAAGAGCTCGCGAAATTCCTCCAAGCAGCGGATAATTCAGGGTTGTTTGGTGTCCAGTGTGTGAACACGCAAACAGATATTGACAGAGAGTGTCTCTGACTCCCACCATTCACAATCGGAAACAAAAATTTGGACCACAACGTGTGATGCAGCAGCCGCTCGAAAACGATCAGCCGAGTGCAGCACCCGTGTGGGCAAGAGCTCGCGAAATTCCTCCAAGCAGCGGATAGTTCAGGGTTGTTTGGTGTCCAGTGTGTGAACACGCAAACAGATAGTGACAGAGAGTGCCTCTGACTCCCACCATTCACAATCGGAAACAAAAATTTGGACCACAACGTGTGATGCAGCAGCCGCTCGAAAACGATCAGCCGAGTGCAGCACCCGTGTGGACAAGAGCTCGCGAAATTCCTCCAAGCAGCGGATAGTTCAGGGTTGTTTGGTGTCCAGTGTGTGAACACGCAAACAGATAGTGACAGAGAGTGCCTCTGACTCCCACCATTCACAATAGGAAACAAAAATTTGGACCACAACGTGTGATGCAGCAGCCGCTCGAAAACGATCAGCCGAGTGCAGCACCCGTGTGGGCAAGAGCTCGCGAAATTCCTCCAAGCAGCGGATAGTTCAGGGTTGTTTGGTGTCCAGTGTGTGAACACGCAAACAGATAGTGACAGAGAGTGCCTCTGACTCCCACCATTCACAATAGGAAACAAAAATTTGGACCACAACGTGTGATGCAGCAGCCGCTCGAAAACGATCAGCCGAGTGCAGCACCCTTGTGGGCAAGAGCTCGGGAAATTCCTCCAAGCAGCGGATAATTCAGGGTTGTTTGGTGTCCAGTGTGTGAACCCGCAAACAGATATTGACAGAGACTGCCTCTGACTCCCACCATTCACAATCGGAAACAAAAATTTGGACCACAACGTGTGATGCAGCGGCCGCTCGAAAACGATCAGCCGAGTGCAGCACCCGTGTGGGCAAGAGCTCGCGAAATTCCTCCAAGCAGCGGATAGTTCATGGTTGTTTGGTGTCCAGTGTGTGAACACGCAAACAGATATTGACAGAGAGTGCCTCTGACTCCCACCATTCACAATCGGAAACAAAAATTTGGACCACAACGTGTGATGCAGCAGCCGCTCGAAAACGATCAGCCGAGTGCAGCACCCGTGTGGGCAAGAGCTCGCGAAATTCCTCCAAGCAGCGGATAGTTCAGGGTTGTTTGGTGTCCAGTGTGTGAACACGCAAACAGATATTGACAGAGACTGCCTCTGACGCTCACCATTCATAATCGGAAAC
>NW_915409.1:0-1541 GCF_000209065.1 Trypanosoma cruzi
TAAACCACAACGTGCGGTGCAGCGGCCGCTCGAAAACCATTCGGCGAGTGCAGCACCCCTGTGGGCAAGATCTCGCGAAACTCCTCCAAGCAGCGGATGGTTCAGGGTTGTTTGGCGTCCAGTGTGTGAACACGCAAACAGACATTGAAAGAGAGTGTCTCTGACCACCACCATTCATAATTCGAAACAAAAATTTAGACCACAACGTGCGGTGCAGCAGCCACTCGAAAACGATCCGCCGAGTGCAGCACCCTTGTGGGCAAGATCTCGCGAAACTCCTCCAAGCAGCGGATAGTTCAGGGTTGTTTGGCGTCCAGTGTGTGAACACGCAAACAGACATTGAAAGAGAGTGTCTCTGACCACCACCATTCATAATTCGAAAAAAAAATTTAGACCACAACGTGCGGTGCAGCAGCCGCTCGAAAACGATCCGGCGAGTGCAGCACCCCTGTGGGCAAGATCTCGCGACATTCCTCCAAGCAGCGGATGGTTCAGGGTTGTTTGGCGTCCAGTGTGTGAACACGCAAACAGACATTGACAGAGAGTGCCTCTGACCACCACCATTCATAATTCGAAACAAAAATTTAGACCACAACGTGCGGTGCAGCGGCCGCTCGAAAACGATCCGCCGACTGCAGCACCCCTGTGGGCAAGATCTCGCGAAACTCCTCCAAGCAGCGGATAGTTCAGGGTTGTTTGGCGTCCAGTGTGTGAACACGCAAACAGACATTTGACAGAGAGTGTCTCTGACCACCACCATTCATAATTCGAAACAAAAATTTAGACCACAGCGTGTGGTGCAGCAGCCACTCGAAAACGATCCGCCGAGTGCAGCACCCTTGTGGGCAAGAGCTTGCGAAATTCCTCCAAGCAGCGGATAGTTCCGGGTTGTTTGGCGTCCAGTGTGTGAACACGCAAACAGACATTGAAAGAAAGTGTCTCTGACCACCACCATTCATAATTCGAAACAAAAATTTAGACCACAGCGTGTGGTGCAGCAGCCACTCGAAAACGATCCGCCGAGTGCAGCACCCTTGTGGGCAAGATCTCGCGAATTCCTCCAAGCAGCGGATAGTTCAGGGTTGTTTGGCGTCCAGTGTGTGAACACGCAAACAGACATTGAAAGAGAGTGTCTCTGACCACCACCATTCATAATTCGAAACAAAAATTTAGACCACAGCGTGTGGTGCAGCAGCCACTCGAAAACGATCCGCCGACTGCAGCACCCCTGTGGGCAGGAGCTCGCGAAATTCCTCCAAGCAGCGGATAGTTCAGGGTTGTTTGGCGTCCAGTGTGTGAACACGCAAACAGACATTGAAAGAGAGTGTCTCTGACCACCACCATTCATAATTCGAAACAAAAATTTAGACCACAGCGTGTGGTGCAGCGGCCGCTCGAAAACGATCCGGCGAGTGCAGCACCCTTGTGGGCAAGATCTCGCGAAATTCCTCCAAGCAGCGGATAGTTCAGGGTTGTTTGGCGTCCAGTGTGTGAGCACGAAAACAGACATTGACAGAGAGTGTCTCTGACCACCACCATTC
>NW_915410.1:0-1541 GCF_000209065.1 Trypanosoma cruzi
CATTCATAATTCGAAACAAAAATTTACACCACAGCGTGTGGTGCAGCGGCCCCTCGAAAACGATCCGCCGAGTGCAGCACCCCTGTGGGCAAGAGCTCGCGAAATTCCTCCAAGCAGCGGATAGTTCAGGGTTGTTTGGCGTCCAGTGTGTGAACACGCAAACAGACATTGAAAGAGAGTGTCTCTGACCACCACCATTCATAATTCGAAACAAAAATTTAGACCACAGCGTGTGGTGCAGCGGCCCCTCGAAAACGATCCGCCGAGTGCAGCACCCTTGTGGGCAAGATCTCGCGAAATTCCTCCGAGCAGCGGATAGTTCCGGGTTGTTTGGCGTCCAGTGTGTGAACACGCAAACAGACATTGACAGAGAGTGTCTCTGACCACCACCATTCATAATTCGAAACAAAAATTTAGACCACAGCGTGTGGTGCAGCAGCCACTCGAAAACGATCCGCCGAGTGCAGCACCCCTGTGGGCAGGAGCTCGCGAAATTCCTCCAAGCAGCGGATAGTTCCGGGTTGTTTGGCGTCCAGTGTGTGAACACGCAAACAGACATTGAAAGAGAGTGTCTCTGACCACCACCATTCATAATTCGAAACAGAAATTTAGACCACAGCGTGTGGTGCGGCAGCCACTCGAAAACGATCCGCCGAGTGCAGCACCCCTGTGGGCAAGATCTCGCGAAACTCCTCCAAGCAGCGGATAGTTCCGGGTTGTTTGGCGTCCAGTGTGTGAACACGCAAACAGACATTGACAGAGAGTGTCTCTGACCACCACCATTCATAATTCGAAACAAAAATTTAGACCACAGCGTGTGGTGCAGCAGCCACTCGAAAACGATCCGCCGAGTGCAGCACCCCTGTGGGCAGGAGCTCGCGAAATTCCTCCAAGCAGCGGATAGTTCCGGGTTGTTTGGCGTCCAGTGTGTGAACACGCAAACAGACATTGAAAGAGAGTGTCTCTGACCACCACATTCATAATTCGAAACAAAAATTTAGACCACAGCGTGTGGTGCAGCAGCCACTCGAAAACGATCCGGCGAGTGCAGCACCCCTGTGGGCAAGAGCTCGCGAAACTCCTCCAAGCAGCGGATAGTTCAGGGTTGTTTGGCGTCCAGTGTGTGAACACGCAAACAGACATTGAAAGAGAGTGTCTCTGACCACCACCATTCATAATTCGAAACAAAAATTTAGACCACAACGTGTGGTGCAGCAGCCACTCGAAAACGATCCGGCGAGTGCAGCACCCCTGTGGGCAAGAGCTCGCGAAATTCCTCCAAGCAGCGGATAGTTCAGGGTTGTTTGGCGTCCAGTGTGTGAACACGCAAACAGACATTGAAAGAGAGTGTCTCTGACCACCACCATTCATAATTCGAAACAAAAATTTAGACCACAGCGTGCGGTGCAGCAGCCACTCGAAAACGATCCGGCGAGTGCAGCACCCCTGTGGGCAAGAGCTCGCGAAATTCCTCCAAGCAGCGGATAGTTCAGGGTTGTTTGGCGTCCAGTGTGTGAACACGCAAACAGACATGAAAGAGA
>NW_915411.1:0-1541 GCF_000209065.1 Trypanosoma cruzi
TACTGACGGCACTGCGATGGTGTTTGTGTGTGTGAGGGCTGGTGTGGAGTTGCCGGCCAGGGCGAGGGCCTTTGGCGATGCTTTTCCCGCCTGTCGTTTGTTCCTTCCGTGTGTGTTGTGCTGCTTCTTTCTTTTTTCTCCTGTCACCCTCTTTTCCTGTGTTCCTGCGTGGAGTGGCCGCATGCTCACGGGCCATGTTGATTTTGAGTGCCTCTTGACGGCATCCATTCACCTCCCTCCGCCTGTCTGTCTGTCATTCCTGTTGGGTGTGGCGTGTTGCACCGCGTGAGGGCTGGCCCGCACACACCGACGGCCCGCCGTGACTTGCCGTGTTGGCCGGTGCGGAGTGGCGGTGCGTGGCGCTGGGTTTAGCGGTGTGAGTGAGTGCGGTACCCGCGAGAAGGTCATTGCCGTCCTCGCACCCCGTGTGTGTTTTGCTGCTTTTTTCTGTGGGCGATGGTTTTCTGTGCCGTCCCTTCCGGTTTGTCTCGTGCCCCGCACTTTGCGTGGGTGCTCTGCTCTGCTCACCGCTGACGTGTCTGGTGTATTGCCGCTGTTACTGTATTCTCCACTTCTTGAACAGACACGCTAGGAAAGAAAGAAAACAAGCGCGAATCGTTACTGTGAAATTCGAAGTCTCTGAAAGTTCCAACAACAGCACACACACCGCACACACATATATTTATATGCTCTCACGTGTTGCTGCTGTCATGGCGCCCCGCACACACAACCGTCGCCGCGTGACCGGATCCAGCGGAAGGAGGAGGGAAGGAGGAGAGAGTGAGCCGCAGAGGCTCAACATGTCCCGGCGTGTTTTTACTTCCGCGGTGCTGCTCCTCCTCGTCGTGATGATGTGCTTCGGCACTGGTGAAGCTGCTACCGCCGGGGGCGGTAAGTCAAGTATTGCCATTAATCCATTTACAGGGACGAAAAGGATAGATGCCACTTGGCAGGACGTTGGGATCAATACCGAAAGTGCTTCGCTCCGCGTTCCCAGCCTTGTTGAGGTGCAGGGTCATGTATTTGCTATTGCTGAAGCCCGTTGCAAGGATGAAGACAAGTGCAGCGACGTCAGCTTTACTGGGATTGCGTCAAAGTACCTTGGTTTAAATGGTGATTCTGGTTCAACCGAGATCTCGACGGCAGATGCAAGTATCTTTGGCGCAGATCCTCTAAAGGAAGGGTCTGAGGGTATCGGCGCCAGAAACAGCATAACGCGACCAACGACGCTTGTGCTTGGGGAAAGCGTTTACGTGCTCCTGGGAAACTACGGCCATACAAAGCCGCAGGTTGAAGGTACGAATGAGCGGGGCCTTTTACTCGTGAAGGGAACTGTCGCTGAAGAAAATGGAAAGAAGAAAATCAGATGGAATGAGACCCATGTGGTAAAGCCTGAACCCAAAGGATATTCTCATTCCTTGACCGAGTTTTTGGGTGGCGGAGGATCGGGTGCTGTGATGCGTGACGGCGCGCTTGTGTTTCCTATGCAGGCCAAAAACAAGGATGGGAACGAGTGTTTTACTGTCTATGCGTCTCCCCAA
>NW_915412.1:0-1541 GCF_000209065.1 Trypanosoma cruzi
AGCCCGGCGGAAATTGGTTCGCCACCATCACGCCGCCGCCGGAGCGCGACTCAAGCCCGCTGATCAACACATCGACGCGCTCGCCAGCAGGCGGGTCGGACAGCCACCCAACAACGTACAGGCTCGCCCTGCCCAAAAACGTGCAGTTCGCCAGTGTCACGTTACGCACGCTCCCTGACATCGACTCCATGTCCACCACGACATCCGCCGCAAAGGTCACACCAACGTAGCACGCCACCGACGTCCCGAAACCGGCGCTCACCCCCACATCCACACGCACGTCCCGCACGCACCAGTCGGCGCCGTCGGTGCTCGGTGGCTCGGGGACAGCAACGGGCAGGCACGCATCGCCGTGGCCGCCCTCCGCGCATGTGCACGCGCAGCCATCACTCGGGGCCGCCGTCGTGTACGCGGGGAAGCACGACGCCAAGAGGGTGCATGGGTCGCTGCAGGTCAGAATGGTGACATTGTACACGGACGGAATAACGTAGTTCGCTTCCTCCTCGCCGTTCACAGTGTTGCACGCAGCCACAATCGCTCCGTTTGTGAGATCGCGGGACTTTTTGAGTATCAGCAGCACTGTCGGCGTGACCGTGCTGGACATGAATCGGTTGCCGGAAACAGACACCGTGGAGTCGCGGAGATTCACTTTGGGGTCAAAGAAAGTAAACGCATACAACGGGGATTCACGGCAGAGGTTGCCGCCCAACTGCAGCCAGGAGTGGTAGTAGATGTTGGCGGCAAAAGTTGAATAAAACACAGCCAAGCTTCCCCGCATCTCGTTGCCCTGAAACACAACCGCTGACCAAGACTCCACATGTAATGCCGACAAAATGTGCATGAAGTACTGCACCGGCCTTGTCACAAGGTTGCCTCGGATCACCACGGCAGAGTTGTTCAGTACACTCAGCGACAAGGACTGGCTAGGCCCTTCAAGATGCATCAGCGTACCGTCTCCGCCAGCCATATGAAACGCGTTGCCCATCACCGCAAACACGGAGCTCCACGAAACCCTCAGCGCTGAATCAACGACGTGGATGGCGCTTGACGATGCCGTCACGCTCTGAAACACATTGCCACTGAGCACCACCGCGGAGTCGTTGCTGATCCACAGCCTATTCATCGCAACACACGACGGCCTCCTAAGGTCCAAGCCCGACCGAGGGATCAGCCTCGTGACCGTGAAGCGGTTCCCGCTGATCGTGATGTTCGTGTGCGGTGGAAACCCACCCTCCGGGCTGAGCAGCGCGTCACGGAACGTGTTGCCGGTGACGACGATGTTCAGCGACCCCACAGCGGCGTACGCGTTGCCCAACAGCACCAGCACGGCACCGTCCCTCCACGTGCATCCATCGAATGTGACATTCACCACGTCGCCCGTCATCGCCCCAATCAGCACCGTCAGGCTCATGCCGCCCCCGCTGAACGTCACGTTACGGTAGCACAGCCACGACAGCCCGCTGCCCACAGCCTGCGCCACCTCGGGGTGCACCATGTCGCTGATGCACTCACCAACCGGTGGGCGGTGGGCGGTGTGGGGC
>NW_915413.1:0-1541 GCF_000209065.1 Trypanosoma cruzi
TTCGGCACAAAAATATCAACAAATTGCGGTAGATGCACATCCCCTAACTTGCTCACAACAGCGTATGCAACTCCACAGTCGCAGCACATCATCCACAAGAGGGAAAAAAGCAGCACCGTGGAATCAAACACACGCCGGGACATGTTGGGCCCCTGCGGCTCACTCTCTCTTCCCTCCCTCCTCCTGCCGCTGGATCCGGTCACGCGGCGACGGTTGTGTGTGCGGGGAGCCTTCACTGCAGCAACATGTGAGAGCATATAAATGTGTGTGTGTGGGCGGTGTGTGTGTGTTGTTGGTCCTTTCAGTGCCTTCGAGTTTCGCAGTATCGATTAGCGCTTGTTTGCTTGCTTCCTAGCGTGTCTGTGCTCAAGAAGTTGAGGGAAAAGGGAAAACAAGCCAAGTAAAGAGATGAGACAGCGAGCACCGCCACTCCGCACCGGCCATCGCGGGCGTCACGGCGGGCCGTCGGTGTGTGCGGGCCAGCCCTCACGCGGTGCAACACGCCACACCCAACAGGGAATGACAGACAGACAGACGGAGGGAGACGAATGGATGCCGTCAAGAGGCACTCACAATCAACACGGCCCGTGAGCATGCGGCCACTCCACGCAGGAACACAGGAGAAGAGGGTGAGGGGAAAAAAGCAAGAAGCAGCACAACACACACGGAAGAAACAAATTGCGGGCGGAAAAAGCAGCGCCACGGCCCTCGCCCCGTCCGGCAACTCCACACCAGCCCTCACACACACACACCATCGCAGTGCCGTCAGTCTGCGGAAGAAAAGATTCGGCCCTCCACACAACAAACGCACACACCGCCAGCAGTCATCCACCAATGGACAAGAACAAGAAGAGACACACCGCCACCGCCTCCAGTTCAATCCCACGGCCAACGAGACACGGCCACAGCCCCAAAGCCAACACACAACGCACACGAAACAAGAAATCACCCAAAGAGCCACACGCAGAAGCGATCCCTTACCCAGCCACGACGCGGCGCCTCAGTCCACGCGGTCACACGGAGTGAGCCATTTCTCCAATAGACCTTATTCGTCGCCCATCCCCTAAAGATGCTTCTGTTAGTGATGGGCCTTCAAACACAATAGAAGAAAATGGACAATGCAGTAACGCCGTGACACCGCCAGCCACAATGATTCCCTCATACCGGGGCAATTCTCCAATTACGCCTCGTACCCACACACAATCAGCATACCATATAAAGATCACCCAATGTTTTTCACCAGAAGCCAAACAACCCCGCTCCCTCCCTAATTCCTTCGGTCACCGTTAAGTTCGATAGCGTTGGACATTTTGGCATTTGTGCGCGGTGCTGCCGCATGGGGCTGGTGCACCCGCACCGCATGCACATAAAAAAGTATCCAAAAATATATAACTCCCACAATATTTCTTTACCACAAATCAAAATTGCCCCTTTCCCTCCAATTTGTTTTCCTATTTCGACGGTTATTCCACACTTCGGTCAGCTTCGTCTCTTCAAAAGTCTCTGGATGATATTGGCACTTGGTACTGGCGCACCTTTTC
>NW_915414.1:0-1541 GCF_000209065.1 Trypanosoma cruzi
TTCTTGCTCTTTTCGGCGTTTTTTTGTTGTTCTCCTCCCGTTTCTTGGCCCTCGCCTCTCCGTTGCCAAATACCGGCGATGGGGGCAACACACACACAGATATACACAAAAGAAGGGCGGTCCACCGAATGTTCGCTGCGGTGCCGCTACACTCTTCGCTCAGCTAAGGCGTGTCCGCGCGCCGGGAGCCACGCAGTGCAGCGGCAGTCAAAGAAAAGAGCAACGGAAGAGAAGGAGTACATGAGCAGACAGAGGCACTCGGCAGGCAGCAGCCACGTGCCCGCGCACATCCATGCGTGGCAGGAAAGGGGGATTGCACAAAAACGAAAACAAAACAAAAACAAGAAAAAACACGGCGCGGCACTCCTCCCGCTCACGCACACCAGAACCCCTTTGAAGCAATAATAATAATTAATACCAGTAAACTCCTCCCCGCTTGAATTTCGCCTCCTTCTGCTTCCATTCCAAAATAAAATACTCGCACACGCACACACAATTAAAAAAAGAAAAAAAAAAAAAAAAGAAAAAAAAAAGTTCGCTCATATGCTCAAACATCCTCCCGCTTTATTTCGTCTCCTGAAAGGCCCTAGCAGAGGGGGAAAAGCGCAAACGACAAGGGCGGGGTGGAATAAAACGATTTGCCCATCTTGCGGCAAAAAAGAGAAAACACGTCCCTGTGACGCCGCATCCTTTTTGTTTCTTTTTCTTCCTCTCTTCTCGCATTCCTTTTTCGCTCAACCTCCTGCCGACTGGCCACCTCTTCCCCCTCCCGCACCGCACCGCAGCGTGGCGCAGGCGTGGAAAAAGAAAAACACCTGCGCGTCGTAAATTACACATACGAAGCAATACAGAAATAGACCAAATGAGCCACAATATATCAACTGCGGCACACAAAATCAACCAGGAAGAATCAGACAAAAATGACTCTCCAATAAACTGAGCCACGAATGACTTATTTCCCTCCCAGAATCATTTCGCTGGTTGACTCGTGGCCAGCATTTTTTCCTCTATATATGTATACATAAGAAAGAGATTGAAACCTGGATGGCAACAAACCAAAAATATAAAAGAACCATGAATCAAGCGGGGTATTTACATCACACGTTGCATCAACGTCCTCACTTTGTGCGGGGGAGCGTGCGGAGGCTCACTTCGCAGATTCCTCCGCTTTGATGAGCTCCAGGATGCCGTCCTGCATCTCCTTCACCGCCTCATACTCGGAGAGGCCGAGACGGCGCTTGTTGCTGATGTCGTAGACACCGTCGGGGCTGTCAGAGTGCTCGCCAGCCGTCCCGCGCACCTGCAGGTTGTACTTCGCCGCCACCTCCTCCAACTTCTTGCGGTCCGCGCCAAGCTTCGGGAGCTTGATGTGCACGCTGGCACGGATCGTCGTGCCAAGGTTCGTCGGGCAGAACGTCAGGAAGCCAAGGCGGTCGTCACGCGAGAATTTCACCTTCTCCTCGATGACGCCAACGGCAGTAACAAGGCGGCCAAACACCTCCTTCAGGTTTGCGCCTTCTGCATCGAGATGATGCGCAGGT
>NW_915415.1:0-1542 GCF_000209065.1 Trypanosoma cruzi
AGAGGCACGCCATTCGACTGAGTGACCTATCAGCTTGTACTTAGGGTCTTTACCTAGGTAGGCTATCACGGGTAACGGGCGGTTACCGTCGGACTGCCGGAGAAGGCGCCTGAGAGATAGCGACTATATCCACGGGTAGCAGCAGGCGCGAAACTTTCCCACTCGAGACTTTCGGAGGAGGTAATGACCAGTTCCATTGGTGCCTTTTGGTACTGTGGATAGGGGTACGGTTTTCCACCGTACCGAAACCTAGCAGAGGGCCAGTCTGGTGCCAGCAGCTGCGGTAATTCCAGCTCTGCGAGTTTGCTCCCATATTGTTGCAGTTAAAACGCCCGTAGTCTGAATTGGCCAGCAATGGTCGTACGTATTTTTACGTTCACTGTGAACAAATCAGGACGCTTAGAGTATGGCCACATGAATGACTCAGCGCAGTATGAAGTCTTTGTTTTCTTCCGAAAACAAGCTCAATGAGAGCCATCGGGGGTAGATCTATCTCATGACGAGTGGTGGAATACTTTGACTCATGAGAGAGAAGCTGAGGCGAAGGCGTCTACCTAGAGGGTTTCTGTCGATCAAGGGCGAGAGTAGGAGTATCCAACAGGATTAGAGACCCTGGTAGTTCCTACCTTAAACGATGCCGACAGGAGTTTGTCATTTGTTAATGGCAGAATCTTTGGAGAAATCATAGTTCTTGGGCTCTGGGGGAACTACGACCGCAAGGCTGAAACTTGAAGGAATTGACGGAAGGGCACACCAGGGGTGGAGCCTGTGGCTTAATTTGAATCAACACGGGGAAACTTACCAGGACCAGATGTTTTTTATGACTGACAGGCTTCGGGTCTTTCAGGATATTGTTTTTGGTGGTGCATGGCCGTTGGTGGTGCGTGGGTTGACCTGTCTAGCGTTGATTCAGCTAACGAGCGAGATTATCGCCAATTATTTACTTTGCCGAAGTCCTTCGGTTAAAGTTCTAATTGGGACTCCCTGCGATTTTAGCAGGTGGAAGAGGGTAGCAATAACAGGTCCGTGATGCCCTTTAGATGCTCTGGGCTGCACGCGTGCTACAATGTTAGGATCAATAGGACTGCGAGCCTGAGAGGGTGCGCTACTCTTATAATCCCTAACGTAGTTGGGATTGACGTTTGTAATCAGCGTCATGAACCAGGAATCCCTTGTAAATGTGTGTCAACAACGCACGTTGAATACGTCCCTGCCCTTTGTACACACCGCCCGTCGCTCCTACCGATTGGATGACTCGGTGAAATCACCGGATGCTTACGAGCAGAAAGTGATTAAATCACGTTATCTAGAGGAAGGAGAAGTCGTAACAAGGTAACGGTAGGTGAACCTGCCGTTGGATCAGTTCTAGTTTTAATAACTAACACCAACTTCTTTTATTAAACAAAAACCAATACAAAATTAAAAACTAACTTCATCAAAAACCAAGTCTCTAAGCAATGGATGTCTTGGCTCCTCACACGATGAAGAACGTGGCATAATGTGTTAAGTAACCGGAGTTGCAAACATCATGACAGGTTAATC
>NW_915416.1:0-1542 GCF_000209065.1 Trypanosoma cruzi
AATAAAGAAAAAAAAAAGGCTCGCTCAAGAAGCTACATCAAAAAGTTACGGAAAATTTAAAAAATAAAATAAAAAGAAGGGAAAGGGGGTTCAACAATTAAAAAATAAAAAAGGGGAAAACACGGAATGAAGGGAGCTTCCTGCTCACGACTTCCGCCAATCCCACACATACCGAGTGTCATGCACAAAGCGCTTAACAAACCCTTTATCTTTCTCCAGCTCCTCCCTTGGCGCCGCCCCGTGTGCCACGTTTGGCCCCACCTGCACAAGTGTCGGCTGTCGCCGCACCATCGGAGTTGAACTCCCTGGCGAAGTCGCGCTGCATTGCGAGCGTGGAAACGATGTACTCGAGCCAGCCACGTTAGCACCGCCAAACGCCTGGCGAGTATTCGCGGCGTACTGAAACAATGCTCCCATCCAACGTTTGGCGGTGGTGATCGCCGTGGAAGTGACACGTGTGGGGAGATACGAAACGCCGCCCTCCTCAGTCTCATTGTTTGCACTGTCCGGCGCGAGCGAGAAAAGCGCGGAAGTGATGCTGAGACCGGGGGAGCTTCGTTCTCCGTTTCCCACCCTGCCCCTTGTGGACGGCTGCGCGTCCTCTCTCACATTAGGTTGCTGGGAAGGTGGCGGCGCACATTTCAGCGTGCCAGAGCCTCGTTTTTGCGTGTCCAATGAAAAAAGACCCCCCTGACCGTTCCTCTTGTTGGGATTCGCAAAGTCTGGAACTGTGCCGTGGTAGTACTTCCTGCCATTCAACTCAAAGCGGTAGATGTAAAAGATTCCCTCCCGCACATGAACAATTTTTTGCCTTTTCTGTTCCTTGCCTTTCGCTTCCTTCACACGCTCTCCAGTGATATTACTATTATTATTATTATTATTATTATTATTATTATTGCTATTATGCCCATTATTGCACTCCTCCCTATCATCATCATCATCATCCTCGTCATCGTCGCATTCCTGCATGACGGTCACCCAGCAAGGGTCGTCCGGTGGGGCCTCTCGAGCTGCCTTGCAATGCGGTCGCATCGCCGCAAGCACAACCGCGTCGAGCGGGATGCTGCGATCCGCCACCCACACACAACGATCAAAATCAAAGCGCAGCACATCACCCTCGTCAAACCCGTCCATCACAGCCGCCCCCATAACGTACACATCCAACTTGTCTATGGGTGTATTGCCACCCTCGCTGAGAGGGAGTGGTGGGGGATGGTGGCGGTCAACAATTCCACGGAAGCGCCAGTATGGATCATCGCCCGGTAACGGGTCCACGCGCCGCAAGATCACCTCCGGATGCTCAGCCAACGCAAGACATAGACGTTCCGCTAGTTCCTTCCCAATACGACCATGCAACATGTTATCGTCGGTGATCCACATTTCCACATCTGAACGCGCAGGGGTCTCAAAAGAATTTCCAAAAAGGTTGGAGGTAGAGCTGTTAATCGAACTAGAACGCGATTCTTGGGAACCATATGAATGGGAAATGAGCCCCAATTGCCCCAGGCGACAACGCATCTCGTGTAAAAAGGATAGGACTGG
>NW_915417.1:0-1542 GCF_000209065.1 Trypanosoma cruzi
CTCTGCCGTTGCTTTCTTCAGACTCTCTTGGGGCGCACAGCTGCTCCGCAAGTATAGGCGCTGCCAAACACACAAGCACATGCACACACACATGCCGTGTTTAAAACGCTGAGAATGCACGCACGCACAGGATTGTGGCTGCGGAGGCCCTCGCGAGGGGGGAAAAAGCCTGCATTTTGTTTTTTTTTGACATGTTGCTCGGTGTGTGCTGACGCGTGACGAATAACAACACGCCCCAATAAGCAGAAAAGAAGTAAAACAAAATGGCGCTGAGCGGCACACCGGTAAGCCAAAAATACGCAATCACCAATAAAAAAGCCGGCGATCACCCAGCAGGCACATCAAGCCTCCTAAAAACCAACCTGGAACAGACAAAAAAAAAGAGACAATCATAGAAAACAAAGATCCCCGCCCCCAAAGAGGAAAAACATTAGAGAAAACGCGATTCTTTTTTTTGTCCTTACTGCCGGGGTTGGCCGCTGCAAGAAATAAAAAATGGTAGGGCGGTGGCCCCGGACGTTGGATACAACACGACGTGTCGAATTATCCAAGTTTGCAGCGGCTGCCCCGGACGTTAGATACAGGACGACGTGTCGAATTATCCAAGTTGCAGCGGCTGCCCCGGACGTTGGATACAACACGACGAATCGTAGTAACCACGCTGCGGCTGCGGCCCCGTACGAGAGATATATGACGACTTATCGTAGTAACCACGCTGCGGCTGCGGCCCCGTACGAGAGATATATGACGACTTATCGTAGTAACCACGCTGCGGCGGCGCACCCTAAACATGTCGTTTTCGTTTTCCAGGGGACAACGCAAATGTGCTCGATTGTTCGAAGATCGAAATTAATACTTTACGTGAAAAGGGGTCGCGCGACCGCATTTTTATAGCTCAGTGGCAAACACGCTCACAATGTCATCCGGGGACGCGGGTTCGATTCCCGCAGAAGCCAAGTTTTTTCCATTTTTTTTTTGAATTCTTGTTTCATATTGCTTTTTAAACTTCTGGTTTGCAGGACGGTGTGCGAGTTCTGCAATCGCACTGATTCCATCTGTTTCGTGGTTTGTGCGGCTGCGGCTGCGGTGGTGGCCGCGTGAGAGTGAGTGTGAGAGAGCCATGCACCGCCCGCACACACACTCTTCCTTCTCTCTCTGTGTGTGTGTGTCCCCTTGCATGGACTCTCGCCCTCACCTCACCCCACGAGACACACACAATAATGTGCCCATTGTATATATGCATGCACACCCATGCAGGCCCGTTGGTGCTCTCTTTTGCACGACACGCACCGCTGCCGTCCTGCCTGGCTGCATGGACGGAGCACCGTAACTGTTTCTGTTTTGTTTTTATTGCATTGAGTGGGCGACCTCTCTCTCTCTCCCTCTGTGTGTGTGTTTTGCTTTACGGGAGTAATGAGAGTGTGTGTGCGCTGGTCGTCCCACGCTTCGGCTTTTTGTTTTGTTTTCCTTTTTGATTTTGTGGTTGAGTGCACCCATTCCGCGGCTGCGTGTGTGTGTGTGTGTGTGTGTGCGATGATATGA
>NW_915418.1:0-1542 GCF_000209065.1 Trypanosoma cruzi
GAGTCGTAAACAAAGCGTTCAAGGTGGGGTGCACGACGGATCCACGCCTCAGCCGTCGCCTTGTTCATACCAAGGTTCAAAACGGTGTCCATCATTCCTGGCATCGATGCGGCGGCGCCGGAGCGCACAGAAAAGAGCAGCGGATTCTCCACGTCGCCAAAATTTGTGCCCATATCCGCCTCGACGCGGCGCACGTTTGCCTTCACCTGCTCCACCACCTCCTGTGGCAAGCCCTTGGTTTTCTGGTATATGCCGCACACCTCCGTTGTGATCGTAAAGCCGGGCGGAACGGGGATGCCAAGGTTCACCATTTCGGCAAGGTTTGCACCCTTGCCACCAAGGAGCTCCTTCATGTCGCGATTGCCGTCAGCCTTCTGGCCGCCAAAGTAGTAAACAAACTTTTTGGATTCCATAATGCCTTTTTTTTCCTTTATTTTTTTTTTTTTTTTAATAATGCTGAATTTTAAAAAAGATGATTTTTTTTTTTTTTCGAATGTTGAGAGCTTCTTTGGTCAAAATAAACAAGCAGGAAGAGAAAGGATTAGAGTCAATTTAAAGAGTGTATTTTCTGCTTGGCGTCACCCTACAGTATGATTACTCTTATTGAAGCAGAAAAAATACGCTACCAAAAAAAAAATTGTAACAATTAACCACTATAAAAAAAGTAATGATAAAAAAAAATGAAGATGACTCAGAAAAGACGCACCCATTGTGGAACAAACGCCCATATGAACGTCAGCCGGAAAACAATTTCGTGGATTAATCCGTGCCAAAAAGGCACATCCAATAAATGAGCACACAATTCGGTCCACTTTCACAGTTATCTCCTACGATCCCCCGTCAAAGGAGAGACAGAAATGCCATCAAGAGCAATTGCCAGGGAAAAAAGGCAAACGCATAATAATGCTCCCTGTTCTTCTTCGACAAAACATCTGATTCCCTGTTTCCCTTTCTTATTTTCTTTGTCCAATTACCTTCATATCTCCCGGAGAACCGCCAACCCCACCAAATGCCAGTGCACGCACATACACAGGTGCAAAGGACAAATGTAAACAAGAAAACAAAAATATTTATCCGACCCTCCCTCATGTCTGCTTTCCCCCTTTGCTCATTAAGAGTCTCACAGTAAATATTGTAAAACGCGTTGCTTTAAAAAAGAATACATATATACATATATATGCGTACATCGCACCGTAATGCCTCAAAATCCTTCTACAGCTTGGCGGCGATCGCCTTGTATTTTTGCTCCATTTGCCTTTTTTCCTTCAGTGCGGCGTGAGCAGCGGCCACAGTGGCGACCGGCACACGAAACGGGGAGCACGAGACATAGTTCAGGCCGACCTTGTGACAGAATCCAATCGTCGTTGGGTCGCCACCGTGCTCCCCGCAGATACCCATCTTCAGCATCGGCTTCACACGACGGCCCTTCTGGACGGCGATACGCATAAGCTCACCAACGCCTTCCTGGTCAATTGACTCGAATGGATCCTTGCTGTAGATGCCCAAACTGCAGTAATGGCGCAGGAAGGAGCCGGCGTCGTC
>NW_915419.1:0-1542 GCF_000209065.1 Trypanosoma cruzi
TTCCTTCCACGGAGACGATCTTTGAGTACTGCCCCGATCTCCGCGTGGTTCAGTGGAAAAACTGGAGCGATCACACTGACCTGCAGAGACCGTACACGCCCCCACCAGACACCCCATACCACCGACAGATTGTCCCAACTGTGGACACGGTGCGCTATCAGTACATCATCGGTGAGCTGGTGCGCAGCCAGGTGCAATTGGTGCTGATTGGCACCACAGGCACGGGCAAATCCCTTATTGCACGTCAGGTGATGCGGAGCCTTAGCACCGACACACACGTCACGACGCAACTTAACTTCTCAGCTCAGACCACAGCAAAGAATGTGCAGGACATTATTGAAGGGCGCATGGAACACAAGTCGAAGAAAGTTTGTGGTCCACCCGGAGGCCGTCGCATGATTTGTCTTGTTGAGGATCTTAACATGCCCGCGAAGGAGAAGTTTGGCGCCCAGCCACCATTGGAGTTGCTGCGGCAGTGGATTGACAATGGGTACTGGTATGATCGCAGCACACGGTCTCGTCGGAAGGTAAATGACTTGCAGCTTCTTTGCTGCATGACGTACGGCCGGCCGGACATCACACCTCGTTTGATGAATAAACTCAGCGTATTTAACATTACATTTCCCTCGGAGTCGGTGATTACGAAAATCTTTACAGAAATCCTTTTGCACCGCCTAGAGGCATACCCCGAGCTACATAAACTTGTAGACGCACTTGTAAAGGCGACGCTGCAGACTTATCAGCGCGTATCCAGCGATTTGCTTCCTATCCCTAGCAAGTCGCACTACATGTTTAATCTCCGCGATCTCAGTAAAGTCTTCCAGGGCATCTACGGGTGCTACATGGAGGGACTTCAATGTAAAGAACACATGGTTGCACTGTGGGCGCATGAATGTTTCCGTGTCTTTTCCGATCGTATGAATGACCCAATTGATAAGCAGTGGTTCCGCAACCTTATCTACGAGAAGCTTGCCAACATCTTTCAGATGAAGTGGAGTAGCATCATGCGGGCACGCTCACGAGAAGCCCGATCGCAACCATTGAATGAGAACGAAAGCCCCATTTTTGTGGACTTTTGGGATGGGGAATTCGACGAGATGGCAAAATACAAGCTGGTACCTTCAATGGAAACTCTGCGTGAGAAGGTGGAGGAATGTCTGGAGTTATACAACGGTGAACCCGGCTCACAGCAGATGAATCTCGTCTTCTTTACAGATGCTTTGGAGCACCTTTGCCGCATTCACCGCATTATCCGTTTGCCACGTGGTAATGCACTTCTTGTGGGTCTTGGCGGCAGTGGTCGTTACTCACTCACACGCCTTGCCACGTATCTCGCCGGCTATAGCATTTTTTCTGTTGAGATTCACAAAAAGTACGACTCGGATCGCTTCCATGAGGATCTGCGCTCCCTCTACAAGGCCTGCGGGCTAAAACTGCAACAGAAGGTCTTTTACTTCTCGGACAATCAGATAATGCAGCCGTCTTTTCTTGAAGATCTGAACAACATGCTTTCTACAGGCGAGGTGCCCCACCTCTTTCAAA
>NW_915420.1:0-1542 GCF_000209065.1 Trypanosoma cruzi
GCAAAGCCCAAATAAATAAAACGAAGCACTTCACCGGCCTCGTCACAGCGTTGCCTCGGATCACCACGGCAGAGTTGTTCAGCACCTTCAGTGACGAAGACTGGCTAGGTCCTTCAAGATATATCAGCGTACCGTCACCGCCAGCCATGTGAAACGTGTTGCCCATCACCGCAAACACGGAGTGCCAAGACACGCTCAGCGCAGATCTGAAAACGTGGATGACGCTTGACGATCCCGCCACGGTCTGAAACACATTGCCACTCAGCACCACCGCGGAGCCGTTGCTGATCACCAGCTCATTCATCGCAACACACGACAGCCTCATAATGTCCAAACCCTGCCGAGGGATCAGCCTCGTGACCGCAAAGCGGTTCCCGCTGATCGTGATGTTCGTGTGCGGTGGAAACACACCCTCCGGGCTGAGCAGCGCGTCACTAAATGTGTTGCCGGTGACGAAGATGTTCAGCGACCCCACAGCGGCGTGCACGTTGCCCAACAGCAACAGCACAGCGCCGTCCCTCCACGTGCATCCATCGAACGTGACATTCACCACGTCGCCCGTCATCGCCCCTATCAGCACCGTCAGGCTCATGCCGCCCCCGCTGAACGTCACGTTGCGGTAACACAGCCACGACAGCCCGTCGCCCACTGCCTGCGCAACCTCGGGGTACACCATGTCGCTGATGCACTCACCAACCGGCGGCGGTGACGGCGGCGGTGGTGGCGGCACTGGCGGCGTGGGCGGTGACAGCGGGCCAGCAGGCACAGGCGCCGGGACGCACACATCGCCGTGCCCTTCAGCAGCGCACTGGCAATTGCAGTCGCTGACCGCCGCCGTCAGCGGAGCAAAGCAGTCGCCCTCCTTCGTGCACTCCCCGCACGCGGTAACCGTCGTCACGTTGGTGATGCCGTTCAGCTCCAGTTCTGCCGGCGTCGTCACCAATCGTCCCGCGACCGTCAGGCACCCAGCAACGAACCGGTAGTCGGCGTCAGCCTGCGATAGCAGAGGCACCGACAACCCCGTAAAGCCCATCGTGCAGCCCGTCAGCGTCACCACACTGCTGCCGTCGATTTTCACAGTAGTTATTATGGAGTAATGAAACATCGCACCCACACCCACGTCGTTGTCACGCCAATCCAGCCAGCTTGAATGGCGAACGGTAAAAAAGCTTAGTGAATATATGGCGTTGGACACGGAGCCGCTGTTCCCCACCACGCGCAACACGCTGTGATCCGACACGCTGAATCCGTGGCGCAGATAAAGAAGGCTTGTCCCGGAGGACATTGTATTGTTGAGCAAGGCAAAAACGGAGTGGTCACTCACACTCGGCCTGCACACGTAAAACAGGTGTTCGTACCCATCAAAACTGCAGTACTGCGTGTACAGCGAGCTGCCATCCAACAGCATCAGCGTCCCTGTCGAGTACAAACCAAACACATCACGCTTCGTTGCACGCGCCTTGACGTTGCTGACCACAAAGAGGAAGCACTCAACACGACGTTCATCAGTAAAAATACGCCGAACTTGTTCCCTCCCTAGTG
>NW_915421.1:0-1543 GCF_000209065.1 Trypanosoma cruzi
ATGAAATGTGGGTGTTGTGTGGACACCAGGAGGTTGAACGGCTGACGCAAATATATCTTTACTTTTGCGGTAAGAATATACACGTGCTTTTTGTTTTTCCGCTTCACCGTGTTATTTTTCCCTTTTTTTTGTGAGCGTGAAAAACTTCTTCAAGGGGACTGTTTTTGCGTTTTATTTTTTCTTTTTTTTTTAAGTTTTTATTTTTTGTTTCTGCAAGCGTATTGTGAGTTGCCACATGTTGGGCTGCCGTGCCTTCTTGAGCTTTGGCTGCCCTCTTTCTTTTCTCTTTGTCTGTCCTGTAACTCCACTGCGTGTTTTTTTTTGTTTTTTTCACGTGCGTGGCTCTTTTTTTTGCTTTGCTTGTCTGCAGACACACAGCCGCACGGCGTACATGTTGCAGTGCAGCTTGATGCTTCTCGTGCACTCGGTGCTGGCAGCTGCTGCATTCCGCGGAAATGAAAAAGAAAGATGCATTGAGAGTGCGCCGTGGCTCTCATCTTCCGTGGAAATGCTGAACGGCGTGTGGCGGTATTGCTCTGAAATGCCGAACCATCACGCACGAGGAAATGACACGGAGTGGAAGACTTCTTCTTTGTTTTGTGTCTGCTGCTGTGGGTGTGGGTGCGGCCGCGTCGGGCTTGTCGGCACGATGGCCGCGGAGGGCATTGCCCACCCAACGCAGCACCGCTCCTGTCTGGCATCTTCTATCACACTGCAGCATAGTAATCGACGCCACCAGCACGCAGCGAGGAAGCGGATGCCACCACCGCCACGAGTGCGACTGGAAGGGACACGACTGATGTTGCGTTTCGAGGGGGCACTCCGTGTGGCAAAGTGGCGTGCCCAAAACCTCATCGCGGGGTCCGCGCACGACACCGGGCACTGGATGTGGGGTGTTTGCGTCGTGGAGGACACCGCGGTGGAGTCTCTCCCTCCCTCCAGGCGGACGGACGCCTGATTTTCTTCTTTTTCCCACCCAGGCGGGTTGCTGCGCGATGACACCACAACGAGGCAGCTGTTTTTACCATGGAGGGGTAATGTCTGCAGGGTTACGCATTGGGAATATGAATGGCGAATGCAGTATTGAAGGCAGTCCCATAGTTGTTTTGTGCTGTGCGAATTGCGGGGATTTTCCATAAAGCATGCAATTGCCCTCCTTTCTGTTGTGTTGGAACTTACCATGATGCATCGCTGTTGCGGTGTGTATGATTTTGGGTTCCTGCGTGTGGCCGTGGCTGCATCGAATTTTTTTTCCACTTTTGTTTGTTTCTTTCAGGGGTGATATGCCCGCACGTCCTCTTGCAGAGTGTGTGCGGTGACGGCGGTGCCACACGGGTGCGGACCGTAGCGAGCGGTATACGTGGACGAACCCTCCGTGCACACCACGTTGCTGTTATTGTTGGCACCCACCAACAATGTGCTGGGTGGATGGCACCCACTTGCCGTCGTTGCGGTGGTACCTGTGCATGTGGATGAGTCTCTTGTTTTGGCTGCCAGTCATTCCTTTGATTATCTTCCTTTCTTATTCCTCTCTTGTTTGTTG
>NW_915422.1:0-1543 GCF_000209065.1 Trypanosoma cruzi
TTGCGTGTGTGCTATCTGCCTCTCTCTGCCGTTGCTTTCTTCTGACTCTCTTGTGGCGCACAGCTGCTCTGCAATTATAGGCGCTGCCAAACACACAAGCACATGCACACACATGCCGTGCTTAAAACGCTGAGAATGCACGCACGCACAGGATTGTGGCTGCGGAGGCCCTCGCGAGGGGCGAAGAAGCCTGCGTTTTGTTTTTTTGACATGTTGCTCGGTGTGTGCTGACGCGTGACGAATAACAACACGCCCCAATAAGCAGAAAAGAAGTAAAACAAAATGGCGCTGAGCGGCACACCGGTAAGCCAAAAATACGCAATCACCAATAAAAAAGCCGGCGATCACCCAGCAGGCACATCAAGCCTCCTAAAACCAACCTGGAATAGACAAAAAAAGGGGGCAATCATAGAAAACAAAGATCCGCCCCCCCAAACAGGAAAAGCATTAAAAAAAAACGCGATTCCTGTTTTTTGTCCTTACTGGCCGGGGTTGGCCGCCGCAAGGAATAAAAAAGAGTAGGGGCGGTGGCCCCGGACGAGAGATACATGACGACGTGTCGAATTATCCAAGTTGCAGCGGCTGCCCCGGACGAGAGATACATGACGACGTGTCGAATTATCCAAGTTGCGGCGGTCCGCCCCGAACGAGAGATACATGACAACGAATCGATGTATCCACGCTGCGGCGACGGCCCCGTACGAGAGATATATGACGACGAATCGAAGTATTCACGCTGCGGCTGCGGCCCCGTACGAGAGATATATGACGACGAATCGAGGTATCCACGCTGCGGCGGCGCACCCTAAACATGTCGCTTTCGTTTTCCAGGGGACAACGCAAATGTGCTCGATTGTTCGAAGATCGAACTTAACACCTTACGTGAAAATGGGTCGCGCGACCACATTTTTTTTAGCTCAGTGGCAAAACAAGCTCACAATTTCATCCGGGGTGCGGGTTCGAGCCCCGAAGAAGCCTAAGTTTTTTTCCTTTTTTTTTTTTTTTGGAATTCTTGTTTCTTATTGCTTTTTAAACTTCTGGTTTGCAGGACGGTGTGCGAGTTCTGCAATCGCACTGATTCCATCAGTTTCGTGGTGTGTGCGGCTGCGGCTGCGGTGGTGGCCGCGTGAGAGTGAGTGAGAGAGCGCCTATGCACCGCCCGCACACGCACTCGTCTTTCACCCACTCTCTGTGTGTGTGTCCCCTTGCATGGACTCTCGCCCTCACCTCATCCCACGAAGCACACACATAATGTGCCCATTGTATATATTGCATGCACACCCATGCAGGCCCGTTGGTGCTCTCTTTTGCACGACACGCACCGCTGCCGTCCTGCCTGGCTGCATGGGCGGAGCACCGTAACTGTTTCTGTTTTGTTTTTATTGCATTGAGTGGGCGACCTCTCTCTCTCTCTCTCTCTCCCTGTGTGTGTGTTTTGCTTTACGGGAGCAATGAGAGTGTGCGCGCTGGTCGTCCCACGCTTCGGCTTTTTGTTTTGTTTTTCATTGTTTTGTGGTTGAGAGCACCCATTCCGCGGGCTGCG
>NW_915423.1:0-1543 GCF_000209065.1 Trypanosoma cruzi
CAAGGAGCACCTGGAGTACTTCCGCATGCTGTACCTCACACTGGGATCTCTCATTTACAAAAAGGAAAAACGAATGGAAGAAATTGACCGCAATATCCGCACAACGCACATCCAGCTTGAGTTCTGTGTGGAGACATTTGACCCGAACGCGAAAAGGCATGCCGACATGAAGAAGGAGCTGTACAAGCTGCGTCAGGGCGTGGAGGAGGAGCTGGCGATGCTGAAGGAGAAGCAGGCAAAGGCACTGGAGGATTTCAAGGAGTCGGAGGAGGCTCTGGACGCCGCCGGCATCGAGTTCAACCACCCCGTCGACGAGAACAACGAAGAGGTGTTGACGCGACGCAGCAAGATGGTGGAGTACCGCTCGCACCTGTCGAAGCAGGAGGAGGTGAAGATTGCCGCGGAGCGCGAGGAGATCAAGAGGGCGCGGCTGTTACGCACCGGTGGGGGTGGCAGCGGGGAGCAGCCACGCATTGGGAACAACACCGCCCCCGCCCGCCTCGAGTGAGTGCGACCCCGCCGAGATGTAAACTTCACACAGCTGTGTGCACAACGACTGCTGTGTTATGTCACTGAGCCCGATGTAATGATAAAGTGCTCTTGTGGTCCTTATGTATACTGCGGCATTGATGAATTTTTGAGATGCAGGTTGTTTCTTTCCCGTTCTCTCCTTTCCTGTGTGTGTGTGTGTGCCCCTGATTGCCTTTTTGCCTGAAAGCCGCTCCCGCTTTTCCGCTTTTCTCCCTTCTTTTTTTTTTTTTTTTTTTTTTTCTTGCCCACCGTGCGGAACAGAAATTGGAGATCCACTACAAACTTTTTAAACCCACAAACACAACTAACAGCAATATGTCTGCCGAGGAAGCCACTGGGCTGGAGGCTGCCCGCAAGCAGAAGATCCACAACCTGAAGCTGAAGACGGCGTGCCTTGAGAATGAGGAACTGATCCAGGAGCTGCACGTCTCGGACTGGTCGGAGACGCAGCGTCAGAAGCTGCGCGGTGCCCACCTGAAGGCGGAGGAGCTTGTCGCATCCGTCGATGTTGGCACAAAGTGGAACCTGACGGAGGCATACGACCTGGCGAAGCTCATGCGTGTGTGCGGCCTTGAGATGAGCCAGCGCGAGCTGTACCGCCCGGAGGACAAGGCGCAGTTCATGGACATCATTGGTGTGAAGAAGGTGCTGCAGGACCTGAAGCAGAACCGCAACAAAACACGCGTTGTGAGCTTCACGCAGATGATCGACAACGCCATTGCGAAGATGGAGAAGGTGGAGGAGGAGCTCCGTCGCTCGCAGCTGGATGCCACACAACTCGCGCAGGTCCCAACCCGGACGCTGAAGCAGATTGAGGACATCATGAACGCCACACAGATCCAGAACGCGCTTGCGTCCACAGACGACCAGATCAAGACGCAGCTGGCGCAGCTTGAGAAGACAAACGAGATCCAGAACGTTGCCATGCACGACGGTGAGATGCAGGTCGCGGAGGAGCAGATGTGGACGAAGGTGCAGCTGCAGGAACGGCTGATTGACCTGATCAGGACAA
>NW_915424.1:0-1543 GCF_000209065.1 Trypanosoma cruzi
CCCGCCCACAGCCAGCACGATGAGGCAGCTCAAGGGGCATTTGGCGGCATATTTTAACGGTTGGGAGTATTTTGACCACGACGTGTCGTGAGATTATTTGTGCGCAACACACGGACAGCACGCCGGTAAGCGGCTGGCGGCGGTGTGATGTTGTCGGGCGCCCGTGTGGGGGATACCGTTGGGGAGGGAGGAGGCCGACGCGGGATTTTGGCTTAGGAAGGCATATCGGTGCCAGGTGGGGGGGCGTCGTGTACAGATCCACGTGCCTTGCGCGCGGTGTGAGTGAAACGGTGGCATGCTTCTCCCCGAGAACCCCCGTGGCGCTTGGCATCTGCGAGCCCCGCGTTGTGCTTGGAAGGGGCGATTGCATTGGGGGCGCTGTTTGGGTCATCGCCACGGGCTTGTTTTGCGGCCACGTGTCTGGGGAATTTTCTGCGTGTTTCCTTTGTGCGCCGTCGTCGCTGCTGTGCGGTCTCGTGGGGCGTATGGTGATGGATTCTCTTTTTCATTGTTTTGTCCTTGAATTCATTTTTATACGACGTTCCGCTCCTGCCGCGCTTTGCTGATGGAAGCGGTCGTCGTCGGGCGGTAGGCACGAGAGTGTGAAATGAGGCGCTGTGGAAAGCGCCTCGCGTCTTGCCGCCGGGGTGTTGGGTGTTGGACGGGCAAGAGCGGGCAGCGACTCGTTTTCGAATTCTTTTGTTACTACTAAATTTTTGGGTTGGGCGTTCGACTGGGCACTCCATGTTTCTTTTTTTCTGTGTGTGTGTGCGTGTGTGTGCGTGTGTGTGTGTGTGTCAGGAGCGATAAGCTCATGCTTTCGTGCATGTGGTGTGCGTTGCACGCTGTGCCCCGCACCGTGTGGATGACGCTTTTGTTGTGCTTGTCGGTCATTTCTGTGCCTATTGTTCTCTTCTCTCGTCCTTCTTTTGATTGTCTGCTGGGTCACAGCTCCAAGTGAAACCGACTACGAAGACAGCGCAAAGAATGTCCGAGCGTCACGGGGAAGGAAATGACGATAATGAGACGAGTCCCGCGTCTACGGTGTTGCGGGGACGTCGGGCGCGAGCGAGGGCGGAGTCCGACGGCGACAGTGGCCAACCCGCTGTGCCTCGCAGAAGAGTGGAGGAAACGCGGCGACCACAGTGGGGCCTTTTCAGTTGGGTGGAAGATGTACTGTTGGGGGGAAAGGCCCGCGGCAATTACATGAAGCTGAATGATTTTCTTCGGGGGCATATCGGCCCCAGCGCAGTTGTCGATGAAAGATACAATGTGACGATGGAAGTATTTTTAGTGGAGCCCAGGAATTACGTACAGGATCAGAAGCTGCTTGAAGAAATTTTTAATTTGTCAGAGTATCAAGTGCTGCAAGAGATGCGCGGACTTCGACGGGATACGTACAATGTTTCTCAAATGGGTGTGCGCTCTCTCAGACAGTGGAGGGACTTTGAACGGAAGGATATGGTCAGTCCTCTTGCAAGGAGAGAACTCGATGCGGCACTTAGAGGGGTGCGAAAGAGGAAAAGATACAGATTCGGAGGGC
>NW_915425.1:0-1543 GCF_000209065.1 Trypanosoma cruzi
GTGCACCTTCCAAATTTTCTGATATGAGATAATCCGTCAGCCCCGATATGAGTAAATTAAAATAATGCTGCTGCATTAACCTCGCCGACTAGAATAATGCTTTATTTCTGAGGTGAGCAGACACCGGTAAATTGAAAAAAAAATTCAGAACCGGAATTTTCACCTCGTACTCGGACAACCCTCGCAAGCCAGTAGAACACCTTCATACGATCCCAGGATCCACCACGTCCCAAACCAGTGTATTGCAAGATTACAGAAGAGGTCGCCTCATCGACGGTCTTGTGACACCGTTGAACCCAATTATCATACTTTCGCTCGTCAAAGATATAACGTGGAATGGGTCCCACTTCATCCATTTGGCCCTTCACCACCTGCCAGTACTCCGCTTGCTCCCGCACGGGCTGATGGCTCCTCATCCAAACGCACATCGCCTTCACATCGCTTTCACCAGGGCAATTCATATCTATTTCTGTGGCACCGCTCCGCTTCACCCACTCTTTGTAGTTCCCCTCGAGTGGGGGTGACACCAAAGCCATGCCCCATCCCCTGGGAGGCAAATCATCAGACGGTTCATCATCCGGCTCTGCCACATCGTAAATAATATACCCCTTCATCCCACGGTCAGACAGACTCCTCACAACAGACTCATTACTGGAGTCGCCCATGTATGTCGACACCGTCTTGCTGGTCTTGTCAAACAGGAATTTTCGATCCGCAATAAAGTAAACAACCATTGGGAGCTGCTCCGCATCGCAGTGCAGCAGCTGGTAGAGGAGGTACGAGCCGGCAGCCTTCGACTTCCCAATCCCGGGCGTCCCAATCAACACACGCTTCTTGGGCGTAAAGCCGGCCTCACCGTTACTGCTGGACCATTTGGTTAGATCGCCCTTCACGATCTGCCACACTCGCTCCACCTCACAGTTCACATAGCAATCACGAGTGGATTCATCCTCCTTCCACGTGTACGGCCATCCCTTGTCCGAGGTGAGCACCAGCAGTCTGGGACGCGCTGCACCGGATTGCTGCACTCCGTCATCCTTTTCGAAGGTGTCGCCAACTGCCCTGTGCCTCCATGACTGCGGTGGCTCCCCCTCCCTCACATCCATTCCCGTCCCCTCGCCGTCAGGAACCTCCACGACATGATGCCACCTCGCATCGTGCACAGACTCTTAGCATCCCTCCAGGTATCTCGGTGCACTCGTCGTCGTTGGATTCCTCGCTTCCTCGGCGGCTGCATCCAAAAAACTTTTAGTGACTTCATGAGCACTTGCCTTTACCTCCGCAGCGGCCACCAACCACCTCAGTAACTCGTACAATGCTCGTAAAGCTTGCGTACATCCTCTTCCATGTCCATTTCATCCCTTACAGTCCTCTCCATCATCGCATAACGATCGGATGCCTGCATTTCGCCCAATACTCCCCGCATCGCAAATATACTTCTTGGGGCCCTTAAAGAACGCCGTCAGCAAGACACCCCAATTGGCGTCCATAGCGCCCCTGCCGTCCAACTCCATCGCAAGAAAATCGTTCAGCCTCATTTTAT
>NW_915426.1:0-1543 GCF_000209065.1 Trypanosoma cruzi
GCTGAGCGATTCCTTTGGATTATGTTGGCGGCAGGGCGGCCGTTGATGAAAGACTACTATGTGACGATGGAGGTGTTTGCTCAGGAGCCGGATGATTACGCACAAGACCAGCGGCTTCTTGAAGAAATTCTGAACTTGACTGCGTACCAGGCGCTGGGGGCCATTACTAGGCCTCTTCACGAAGGTGTGCTCTCTCTCGGGCAACGTGGGACTATGAACGAAAAGCATACGATCACTCCTCTTTCAGGGGGAACACCAAACGGGGTACTCACGCAGGTACTGACAGAAGCGAGGCGGGAGGCAGAGGAAAGGCTGAGAGGAACGCAAGAAATGAAATTTACCATTTCCACTGATATCGAAGAGGTACTGTTTAAAGGAAGAGTTCGCGTCAATGAAATGAGGCTGAACGACTTTCTTACGAGGGAACTGGACGGCAGGGGCGTTGTGGACACCAATCGGGATGTCTTGCCGGAGGAGTTTTTCAAGGACCCCACGAAGTATATCCGTGATAAAGGAGCGTTGAACGAAATGCAGGCATCGGGTCATTATTTGGGTATGAAGCGAGCTGTGAAGGGTGAAGTGATCTTCGACGAGGATATACGCAAGCTATGCGATAGGGGTGTCAACAATCTACCGGGGCGGTCATTGGCTGCTGCGGAGGTAAAGCAGCTGTTAATAACTCCACTAAACATTTCTTGGACGCGGCTGCCGAGGAGGCGAGGAAACCAACGACGACGAGCGCACCGGAGAAACTGGAGGGAGTGTACGAGTCTGTGCACAATGCGAGGCGGGGCCATGCGGTGGAACTTCCGGACGGCGTGGAGCGAACGAAAACGGGGACGGGAATGGGGGTGCGTGAGGGGAAGCCAGAACAGTCATGGCCGTACAGGGAGGCTGACGACGCTATTGAAGAGGATGACGCTGTGCAGCAATTCGGTGCACCACCTCCCGTGTTGATGGTGCTTGCCTCGGAGAAGGGATGGCCGTACTCGTGGCATACGATACAGGATCTTCCCAAGGACGTTTTTGCAAACTGTGAGGTGGATCGAGTGTGGCAGATCGTCAAGGGCGATCTAATCGCGTGGCTCAGCCCTCACGGTGGGACCGACTGTAAGCCCAAGCAGCGTCTGTTGATTGGGACGCCCGGGATCGGGAAGTCGGTGACTGCCGGCTCGTACCTCCTCTACCAGCCGCTGCACTGCGATGCCGAGAAACTCCAAGTGGTAGTCCACTGTTTTGGTGGACGAGGTGCGTGCGTGTCTGACAAGACCACCAGAGCGGTGACAAGATGCAGCGATGAGGAAATGTGCGTCTCGGAGTTGAGAAGTTTGAGGGGGCATGGGAGGAATGTGTATATTATCTACGGTGTGGCAAAGGAGGGAACGCCGCCACCGAGACATTTTGCGCCTACTTCTGGATGGGGCATGATTGCGGTGTCATTCCAAAGGTAGCCAACTATGATGAGTGGGCGAAGCAACTACAAGCCGCGCGAATCATCGTGAATTGCCCCGACGAGGTGGATATGAAGGCGATGTGCGCCTGG
>NW_915428.1:0-1544 GCF_000209065.1 Trypanosoma cruzi
GCCCCGTGTGCCTTGCTGGTGTGTGCCCTCTGCGTGCTGTGGTGCGGTACTGCGGCGGTGGTGTCGTCGGCGCCTGATGCTACCCGTGCCCAAAAGTGTTTGGCCTGACTATTTGTTCCTAAATTGGCATGAACTCTTGAGGAACGAATGCAAGGCAGATAATCAGTATGACAAGAATGAGGATTTGAAGGAGTTAGCCGTGAATTGCTGTGTGCGTGATGCGATGAGGGAGCTTTGCAGCGGTTTTTACGGTAAGACTGTCATGGAAAATAAAGACCCTAATGTTGAGGGTATCTGCAAAAATTACGGTGGAAAACCAGATGATGCCGATAAATGCTCAGAACTGAAAGCCAACCTGTCGCCTGCTGCGGCAGCTTCAGTGAAGGTATCAGATCCAGAAGCATCGAGAGACGAAGAAGAATTGAGAAAGACACCGGAAGAGGCACCGAAAGCACTAGCGGGAACACCTTTGACGAATTCAGCAGCAAACCCAACAAACGTATCACCATCACCGCCAGTGGGAGGACAACCCGCCAATGAAGAGGAAGTGCCGGTGCCAAATTCAGAGGAAGGCTCAGTGAACACGGGGCCAACAAACGATTCGGAAGAGTGGGACACTGACACAGTCGCAGACACCGAGCAGGATGAACCATCTAACAGTCAAGCTGAACCAACCACACCAACACCCACGGCTGCCAGCGATAATGGTGACAACGAAACGGACAAGGGCACTGGGAGAAGATACTCCGAACAATGCACCGGAACCCGATGTTGCCGGGACAGAAGAAAAGCAAGACGAAAATAATAATAATAAACCAAAGGAAATACCGGTCGAGGTTGCAGGTATAAAAACCGCCACGGTGACAACAGGCGACAGTGACGGCAGCACCGCGGTCTCCCACACCACCTCCCCTCTTTTGCTTCTTCTTGTTGCGTGTGCGGCTGCTGCTGCGGTGGTGGCCGCGTGAGAGTGAGGGAGAGAGAGCCGTGCACCGCCGGCACACACTCTCTTCCTTCTCTCTCTGTGTGTGTGTCCCCTTGCATGGACTCTCGCCCTCACCTCACCCCACGAGGTACACACAATAATGTGCCCATTGTATATATGCATGCACACCCATGCAGGCCCGTTGGTGCTCTCTTTTGCACGACACGCACCGCTGCCGTCCTGCCTGGCTGCATGGGCAGAGCACCGTAACTGTTTCTGTTTTTTTCTCCTATTATGATTGTTTAAAGTGTTTTTAATTTTTCTTTGCTATTTGCTTTAAAATATTTTAAACGCTTTTTTGTTATTTTTCTGGTTGTGTGACTCTTTTCTTCTTTCTTCTTTTGTTTTTTGTTTCTATTTTTAATTTTTTTGTTTTCATCTCTCACTCCCCCATCCCCTCTTTTTGCTTTTGGGGGAATCACTGTGGACGTGTTTTCTTTTCTGCACTTCCCTCGTTTAATTGTTTGTTGCTGCACTCTTCCTGCGAGGGGGTGCCGTGTGTTTTTCTGCCAACTACTCACTCGCACACACCGACGCTCATGACGACGGCCCTGTGCGC
>NW_915429.1:0-1544 GCF_000209065.1 Trypanosoma cruzi
CTGGAGTGCCCTGCGTGCGCCCGCATGTACGATGGGAACACACACGGTGCGAGTCGGGCGAGATCATCGTTCCAGCTCGCATCTCCGCCAGGTGAGTCGTTGACGGCTCCATCCCGCTTCACGACAGGTCGAATAAAATGGCACATGTAAGTGGCTGTGCTCTGCATTCACATGTGTTCCTCCTTTTGAGTCCAGCGTCGTCAGGTGGTGGAAAGAGAAGAGACGTATTAGCATTCTTCCATTTGCTGCTGCTGCCGCCTCATTTCCCGTAAGGAGCCACTGAACCCTCTCTCTTTGGCGATAAAGGGTCCTCACGCATGGGATGCATCCTGCCTCGTGTGGCATGAGGAACAGCAGAGAGTCCCCAACGTTGCCAATGCGGGATTGACCGTCCAGTGCGGTGAATACAACACGCTGGATCTGTCGGAGGATCGTCGTGCACACTTCAGTCCGCCCGTGGCGGATACAATCCTCGGGCAGCCACATCTGTGCAGAACAGAACACCCTTTTGGAGAACGCCGAGCAGCTCCACCGACGTGTCGGAAAACCTCACAAAAAGAGCTCCGGTCAACCTGCGGCACATTACCATGCAACTTTAGTACCTTGACAGCGAGAAGAGCGTTTCTACCTGAGAGTGTTCGCCCCATCATTATCATCGTCACTGCCCAAATCATCTCAACAGGCAACAATGGCATCGCTCTCGTATTGCTCATGCCCGTTGGCCTCCTCCACCCGCCGCATCACGTCCGTATGAATAAAGTCTCGTCATGCACAGCGATGCGCCCTCTCGTTTCAGATAAATACCAATATTTTATAGTCATCAAGGTAGCAGTTCAGTTCTCCCTCCATAGGCACACCTCATAGAGGACGTCCTTCTGTTCCCTTTGCCGAATCAACGCACCGCACCCAGTGGATAAGCCCTGGTAGTTTCACGAAAAAAATAAGTGTTCGATTCCCACAGTAGCAAATACTCTGCGTGATATGGAACGCACAGTTTGTTGTGCTAGTGCACCGCCTCGACGGCCGCCTCGCAATGGTGCAAAGGTGTCATTGCCCCTGCCTGGGTGAGGCCTAAGCCCCACATTACACGCACACAGAGAAGCACACGGCGCATTTGAAAATATGTTAATATTTTTTCACGGCACATCTATGGGAAGGAGCACCACCCCCGTATGCATGTTGGCAAAGCAATGGCCCCACAACGGCGGTGCTAAAAACACGCATCCAGAATCAGACGAAAGAGAAGAGGGGTGTGGAACACCCACAAGAAATGATGAATAGCCCACTTAAAACCGGCAGCAAAGAACAGGAAAGAAGCAGCAGCAGTAGTACTGGTGGTGACCATCATTTCCTTTTTTCTTCCCTTTACTCGCTAATAACCCAAACACGTGGGGTTCAAAAGTCCTTTTCACACAAGATTGTGCGGCAGTTAGCCTCTCTCCAACCAGCCGCCTCAATACATCTAAAAGAGCACACAAGAAAACCACAAATAGCCATGGGAAAAAAAAAGAGAGAAACAATAAAAGATCCCACGGCATTAGTAC
>NW_915430.1:0-1545 GCF_000209065.1 Trypanosoma cruzi
CGCGAAATTCCTCCAAGCAGCGGATAGTTCAGGGTTTTTTGGTGTCCAGTGTGTGAACACGCAAACATACATTGAAAGAGAGTGCCTCTGACTCCCGCCATTCATAATTCGAAACAAAAACATAGACCACAACGTGTGGTGCAGCAGCCGCTCGAAAACGATCCGCCGACTGCAGCACCATTGTGGGCAAGAGCTCGCGAAATTCCTCCAAGCAGCGGATAGTTCAGGGTTGTTTGGTGTCCAGTGTGTGAACACGCAAACATACATTGAAAGAGAGTGCCTCTGACTCCCGCCATTCATAATTCGAAACAAAAATTTAGACCACAGCGTGTGGTGCAGCAGCCGCTCGAAAACGATCCGCCGACTGCAGCACCATTGTGGGCAAGAGCTCGCGAAACTCCTCCAAGCAGCGGATAATTCAGGGTTGTTTGGTGTCCAGTGTGTGCACACGCAAACATACATTGAAAGAGAGTGCCTCTGACTCCCGCCATTCATAATTCGAAACAAAAACATAGACCACAACGTGTGGTGCAGCAGCCGCTCGAAAACGATCCGCCGACTGCAGCACCATTGTGGGCAAGAGCTCGCGAAATTCCTCCAAGCAGCGGATAGTTCAGGGTTGTTTGGTGTCCAGTGTGTGAACACGCAAACATACATTGAAAGAGAGTGCCTCTGACTCCCGCCATTCATAATTCGAAACAAAAACATAGACCACAACGTGTGGTGCAGCAGCCGCTCGAAAACGATCCGCCGACTGCAGCACCATTGTGGGCAAGAGCTCGCGAAATTCCTCCAAGCAGCGATAGTTTCAGGGTTGTTTGGCGTCCAGTGTGTGAACACGCAAACAGACATTGACAGAGAGTGTCTCTGACCACCACCATTCATAATTCGAAACAGAAATTTAGACCACAGCGTGTGGTGCAGCAGCCACTCGAAAACGATTATCCGACTGCAGCACCCTTGTGGGCAAGATCTCGCGACATTCCTCCAAGCAGCGGATAGTTCAGGGTTGTTTGGCGTCCAGTGTGTGAACACGCAAACAGACATTGAAAGAGAGTGTCTCTGACCACCACCATTCATAATTCGAAACAGAAATTTAGACCACAACGTGTGGTGCAGCAGCCACTCGAAAACGATCCGCCGACTGCAGCACCCTTGTGGGCAAGAGCTCGCGAAATTCCTCCAAGCAGCGGATAGTTCAGGGTTGTTTGGCGTCCAGTGTGTGAACACGCAAACAGACATTGACAGAGAGTGTCTCTGACCACCACCATTCATAATTCGAAACAGAAATTTAGACCACAGCGTGTGGTGCAGCAGCCACTCGAAAACGATTATCCGACTGCAGCACCCTTGTGGGCAAGGTCTCGCGACATTCCTCCAAGCAGCGGATAGTTCAGGGTTGTTTGGCGTCCAGTGTGTGAACACGCAAACAGACATTGAAAGAGAGTGTCTCTGACCACCACCATTCATAATTCGAAACAAAAATTTAGACCACAACGTGCGGTGCAGCAGCCGCTCAAAAACGATCCGCCGACTGCAGCACCA
>NW_915431.1:0-1545 GCF_000209065.1 Trypanosoma cruzi
GTGTGAAATCGAACGTAGTGCACCAGCGAGTAGTACGTGTAGAGTGGCACATCCTCCGGCCGCGGCAGTGGACAAAATTTCATTAAAAACCCTAAAAGCATCAAGTCCGCCCCTGCGCCGTCGTGCAGAAGGGCCTCCTCAAAGTTTACAGCCGTGACGTAATACATGTCTTTTATGTAAAAACGTATTTTGTTCAGCGGAGGGCGTCCCATGATGTCTTCTGACGTTGCGGCCCAGCTTTCAAACATGGTGAGTAGGATCTCCTCCAGCACCTCACGGCGGCGATTAAACTTCTCAATAGGGATGCTGGTGGCACGTCGGCTAACCATGTGAACGTGTAGCACGTACAGCCAGTAGGTCAAATCCATCTCCGCGTACTGCAAGTCAAACAACGCCTTCCACTCTGGTAGGGAAATATGATGACACAAGTGCCCCGAGATGAACTCGGAGACCGCTCGGACTTGACTGCCCAGCGTCATCCACCGTGGACGATCCCCCTCGTATACCGCCATCGAAGAGGGGTCACGCACGTCAATGCCCTTATACCGCTCCTCGTTCTCTTCAACCATGGACTGCAGCAGCTCCTCCGACACAGCCACGTCAGTGGTGGCGCGAGGAGTCAAGAATTTGTCGGGCCTCGGCCGGAGAAATTTGTCTTCGCTCACGCCAGCAAACTCACTGCCTAGACTGGCCCACGCAGCAGCTGTCATCCACGACGAGCCGACGGCCGCAGGTGCCGTCGTGCCGGGCTGCTTACTACTACAGAGTCGGAGAATCGTCCTGGCCCACATGTATAGCCCACCCGGTACTCCGCCCCCGAGGACAAGAGTGGCACGAGTCTTTTAGGCACACACACTGCAATTCATGCACGGCCCATGGATGAAAAACACATGGATGCACATAATGTAAAAGAAACAAAAAAAAAATGCAAAAGAAGATGGAGAAAATATAAAACAACCTTCACACACTCCAATTCATCTCCTCACGGGAAAAATAAACGCCGCAAAAGAGCAGTTGCAGGAAGAAAAGGCAGTTGTGGTGGTAGAGAGTCCCTGAGACAGGTAATAAAGAGAAAAGAATGGTGATGCAAAGTGGCGGAGGCTCCCTCTGTCAAAAACATAATAAAAAAAAAACATGCAAATCTCCTCTTTTCTTTTCTTTTTCTTTTTCTTTTTCACCCCATTCTTCCCTTTTCGCTTTTTTCTTTCGGGACAGCCGTTCCCTGCTCCGTTCTTCCTCTTTTACGCTCACTTCTCATTTGAGGACAGAAGCGGCTCTCGAAGCCTCGTAGCGCCCAATCTGCCCCATGATGGCGTCAAACGTGTCCTCGACATCCTCATCCTCCCAGTCCTCATCCCATGACTTCATCACCTCCTCCTCAAACTGCCCACTGACCCGTCGGGCACTGAGCGTACGGTGAGAACTGCTAAACTGGGCACTACCACTCATGATGTTGCTTCCTGCCGTTGCAGTGACGTTTAGCCCACCCTCATTATTGTCTCCCAAGGACTGGAAGTCTACCAACTGGTCCTCCGTCTTCTTGTA
>NW_915432.1:0-1545 GCF_000209065.1 Trypanosoma cruzi
AGAGAGTGCCTCTGACTCCCACCATTCACAATTGGAAACAAAAATTCAGACCACAACGTGTGATGCAGCGGCCGCTCGAAAACGATCAGCCGAGTGCAGCACCCTTGTGGGCAAGAGCTCGCGAAATTCCTCCAAGCAGCGGATAGTTCAGGGTTGTTTGGTGTCCAGTGTTTGAACACGCAAACAGATATCGACAGAGAGTGCCTCTGACTCCCACCATTCACAATTGGAAACAAAAATTCAGACCACAACGTGTGATGCAGCGGCCGCTCGAAAACGATCAGCCGAGTGCAGCACCCTTGTGGGCAAGAGCTCGCGAAATTCCTCCAAGCAGCGGATAGTTCAGGGTTGTTTGGTGTCCAGTGTGTGAACACGCAAACAGATATCGACAGAGAGTGCCTCTGACTCCCACCATTCACAATCGGAAACAAAAATTTGGACCACAACGTGTGATGCAGCAGCCGCTCGAAAACGATCAGCCGAGTGCAGCACCCTTGTGGGCAAGAGCTCGCGAAATTCCTCCAAGCAGCGGATAGTTCAGGGTTGTTTGGTGTCCAGTGTGTGAACACGCAAACAGATATTGACAGAGAGTGCCTCTGACTCCCACCATTCACAATCGGAAACAAAAATTTAGACCACAACGTGTGATGCAGCGGCCGCTCGAAAACGATCAGCCGAGTGCAGCACCCTTGTGGGGCAGAGCTCGCGAAATTCCTCCAAGCAGCGGATAGTTCAGGGTTGTTTGGTGTCCAGTGTGTGAACACGCAAACAGATAGTGACAGAGAGTGCCTCTGACTCCCACCATTCATAATCGGAAACAAAAATTTGGACCACAACGTGTGATGCAGCGACCGCTCGAAAACGATCAGCCGAGTGCAGCACCCGTGTGGGCAAGAGCTCGCGAAATTCCTCCAAGCAGCGGATAATTCAGGGTTGTTTGGTGTCCAGTGTGTGAACACGCAAACAGATAGTGACAGAGAGTGTCTCTGACTCCCACCATTCATAATCGGAAACAAAAATTTAGACCACAACGTGTGATGCAGCGGCCGCTCGAAAACGATCAGCCGAGTGCAGCACCCTTGTGGGCAAGAGCTCGCGAAATTCCTCCAAGCAGCGGATAATTCAGGGTTGTTTGGTGTCCAGTGTGTGAACACGCAAACAGATAGTGACAGAGAGTGCCTCTGACTCCCACCATTCACAATCGGAAACAAAAATTTAGACCACAACGTGTGATGCAGCAGCCGCTCGAAAACGATCAGCCGAGTGCAGCACCCGTGTGGGCAAGAGCTCGCGAAATTCCTCCAAGCAGCGGATAGTTCAGGGTTGTTTGGTGTCCAGTGTGTGAACACGCAAACAGATAGTGACAGAGAGTGTCTCTGACTCCCACCATTCACAATCGGAAACAAAAATTTGGACCACAACGTGTGATGCAGCAGCCGCTCGAAAACGATCAGCCGAGTGCAGCACCCTTGTGGGCAAGAGCTCGCGAAATTCCTCCAAGCAGCGGATAGTTCAGGTTGTTTGGTGTCCAGTGTGTGACACGCA
>NW_915433.1:0-1545 GCF_000209065.1 Trypanosoma cruzi
AGCACGTGAAAAGGTCGGCCTGTTTTGTTTGATGGCCTTGGCGAGCAGTCCCACACAATCCAACCAAAGTGACACGCCGGAAAGGATGGCGTCAGTTAATAATAAAAATAATTGCGTCAATGCAAAAAGCTGAAATTTGAGTTTTACACCCGAATCCGGGGGCGACAGTGGCATGAGAGTGTGCATGTGCGCAGGGCCTTTCGTGGGACGGTGCTGTCCAATCCCGCCGTGCCCCGACACAAAAGGGCAACATCAAAAAAGGGGAGCACACTCTCCAGAAAAGGAGTGACGGTTGGGCACTCAACCCCCGCTTCGTCCTACACGACATCCACATATGTGCACTCCGCCTCAAATACGTACCTCCCCGGACGCCGCATACATGACGTGTGGTTTCGTCACTCGCAATGTGTTTTTCCTCCCGCAATCAACAAAAAAAGGATGGCCATGGCGCAGCTCCACTCAGGGAAAGCAATCGGGGCAGACACGGGTGGAAGCCAGAGATCATACAAAATAATAATAAAAGAGGGGCAGGGCAATAACTCCTCCGAGCCACAGAATCGTGCAATGTTCATCCCTCTCCTTCCACATTGAAACCTCCCCAACAGAACAAATGCAGCAGACACATGTGCAGCGCAATATCTTTCGCTGTCCCGCGTCCCATCTTACTTCCCATGAGTGCCACGGCGGTGGTTGCGTTACATCGGGGATGACTCCAAAATATCAGGCAGCATGCTGTGGAGAGTGGATGCCTAAAAAAAGTGCCCACGTTATTGCCCAACACAAAATGACATCAATATATATATATATATACCCGCGACTCAAGCTACCCGTGTGTGGCCGTCCTAAAGCAAACACTGAGACACGTGTGGAGCGACGTAAAAGAAAAAAAAGAAAAAGGAAGGTGTAAGTAATGAAATACCCCACAGAAATACATCAACATATACGCAAGGCAACACATCATTCCGCATGATTCTTCGTTCTTCCTCTCGTTCCTTCTACACAACACCAGAAGCATAAAAACTGACAGGCATGCCCTCCCACACAGTAATCGTGGAACGAGAAAGGCATTGCAGGCATATGGACAAAATAGAAACAATGCACAAAAAACAGCGAAAATGCCGTTGCGGAGTCCGATGGGTGGCTGTGGTGCGCAGCAGCAGTGGCCCCGCGCCCTTCCTCATCGACCAGCAACGCACACGTCCTAAATTTATTTAGTGAAAGCCACAAAAGGGCGTTATCGTTTTTTACCCCTAATGTTTTCTCAAATAAATTCTACGGCCGCACAACAGCCACCATCGCGGAACACGTCCTCGTTACTGAGTAAAAATCCGAATAATAACCCCGAAATCCGGAGAGGGCGCTGCAGCGGCGGGCGTGCAACACACACACGTGACACAGCCGCCCTGGGCTAGCGTGATAACTCGATAATCCGTTTTTGCCAAAATCAACAAAAATAAAAACAACAAATCAATCAACCAAGAGTCCAATAAATAATAATAATAATAATAATAAAGAAGTAAACACACTTCCAAAAGCGTCCACTCT
>NW_915434.1:0-1545 GCF_000209065.1 Trypanosoma cruzi
GGCATGGAGCCCAAGGCGACATCCTTCTTCCAGGCACTGAACATTGCGACGAAGATTGCAAAGGGCACAGTCGAAATTGTGAGTGACAAGAAGGTGCTGAGCGTTGGTGATCGTGTGGACAACTCGACGGCCACGCTGCTGCAGAAGCTGGATATCTCCCCGTTCTACTACCAGGTGGAGGTGCAGTCCGTGTGGGACCGTGGTATGCTGTTTCTTCGCGAGGACCTTTCCATCACCGACGACGTTGTGGAGAAATACCTTCTGGAAGGTATCAGCAACGTTGCTGCGCTTTCGCTGGGTGCTGGCATCCCGACGGCGGCGACCTTGCCACATATGATCATGGACGCGTTCAAGACCCTTCTTGGCGCCTCCGTTGCCACCGAATACGAGTTCGATGAGTTTGATGGCAAGAACCTGCGCAAGGCCGCTCTGGAGGGCAACCTCGGTGGAGGTGTGGCTGACGCTGCTGCCGCTGCCGACACCGGCGCTGCTGCCGCTCCTGCCGCTGCCGCTGAACCCGAAGAGGAGGATGATGATGACGACTTTGGCATGGGGGCGCTGTTCTAAGCTACGCAATGGAGAACTGCAGTTTTATTTTGATTTTTTTTTTTTGTGTGTGTTTTGTTTTTATTTGAGCCTGCGAATTTTTTTGCATATTTTGTAACAAGGCGCCGTTTTTTTTTTTTTTTTTTTTTTTTGTATGTGTTTGTATTGCGCGTGTCAATACTTTTAGCGGCGCACCGTCTCTCTTTTCTTTCTATTTTTGTTGTTTTTCCTGGTTACGCACACACACACTCATACGTACCGTTAGAATCCGGGACTCAAGTATCTTTTATTATGCCGTCCGTCTCCGAGGCCAAGCGGGAGTACGAGGAGCGTTTCAATGGCTGCCTCACCAAGTACGGCCGCGTGCTTTTCTGCCTGATGGATAACGTCCGCTCGCAGCAGGTGCATGACGTTCGTCGCGACCTCCGTGGTTTGGGTGAACTTGTGATGGGCAAGAAGACGCTCCAGAAGAAGATTGTGGAGAGGCGCGCGGAGGACAAGAAGGCCAGCGCGTACGACAAGTTGCTTTACAACACGTGCATCGAAAAGAAGCTGTTGTGCGGCAACACCGCCCTCATCTTTACGAATGAGGAGATCCCAGTCATCACGGCCGTGCTGGACAAGCACCGCGTACAGGCCCCCGCCCGTGTGGGCGCCATCGCCCCATGCGACGTCATTGTCCCCGCTGGTAACACCGGCATGGAGCCCAAGGCGACATCCTTCTTCCAGGCACTGAACATTGCGACGAAGATTGCAAAGGGCACAGTCGAAATTGTGAGTGACAAGAAGGTGCTGAGCGTTGGTGATCGTGTGGACAACTCGACGGCCACGCTGCTGCAGAAGCTGGATATCTCCCCGTTCTACTACCAGGTGGAGGTGCAGTCCGTGTGGGACCGTGGTATGCTGTTTCTTCGCGAGGACCTTTCCATCACCGACGACGTTGGGAGAAATACCTTCTGGAAGGTATCAGCAACGTTGCTGCGCTTTCGCTGGGTGCTG
>NW_915437.1:0-1546 GCF_000209065.1 Trypanosoma cruzi
AGCTGCAGGTGCCGACGTGCCTCTCCCGCTGTGTATTTGACGGCGGGGGATTCCCCGGCTGTGCGAGGTGATGTGCGCCGGCGGCGGAGCGGGTGTGGCGGAGGAGACAACGGTGAAATGGCTGGCGACTGTAGCGCGTGGGTGCTGCGGAGGGCGGTTGTGGCCTTTCGCCTCCCGCTGGTTATTTTGTGTGTATGGGCGTCGCCTGGTGTATGCTGACGCGTGGCAGAAGCGCCCGCCGTGGCTCCTGCTGGTGGTGTGACCGTCGCTGTGTGTTCCCGGTGCAGTGATCTTCCTTCTGCTGTTCCGTGTGTCTGTGTGCGTGAGTTGTTGTTGTTGGGAGTGACTGTGGCGGGGATGATGGTGATGCCACTCACTGTGGATGGGTGGCGGTGCTCGCTGTCTCACCTCTTTGCTTGGCTTGTTTTCTCTTTTCTCCCCTCCAAGAAGGAAGTTACGACTAAACGCTAATCACTACTGTGAAATTGTAAGGCACTGAAGGGACCAACAGCACACAAACACACCGCCCACACACATATTTCTATGCTCTCACTTGTTGCTGCAGTGAAGGCACCCCGCACACACAACCGTCGCCGCGTGACCGGATCCAGCGGAAGGAGGAGGGAAGGGGGAGAGAGTGAGCTGCAGAGGCCCAACATGTCCCGACATTTGTTTAATTCTGCGGTGCTGCTTCTCTTCGTCGTGATGATGTGCTGCGGTACCTGTGGAGCTACAGCCGCAAAGGAGAATGATGACGACAGTGATTTAAGAAGTGTTCAGGGGCTGCAATGGGTCGATCTATTTGTGCCGCAGACGATGCCGGTACTGTCGAAAGGTGGAGGTACTCCAGGGACGAAGTGGGATTCATTTGCCTCACCCTCTCTTTTCAGCGCTGGTGGAGTAATTGCTGCTTTTGCCGAAGGTCGCGTGTATGCCGAATATGCCGTTGATGGTAAAATAATTAAGCCACTTTCTTCTGATTTTGTTGCGAAGTACATTGACTCTTCGTGGAATTGGTCCACTCTTGTTGAAAAGGTGAGTGAAAGTACATGGCGGGCACACACCGTGCTTGATGCAACGGATGGAACGAATCGTGTGGGTGTTGTGTTCAACCCCACAACAACAACGAAGGGTAATAAGGTGTTTCTTCTTGCGACAAGCTATGACATGCTCAATGAAAGTGGTGGGAGTTGGAAACGGGACAGCCTGGATCTGGAACTGGTTGTGGGTGATGTCACGAAGCCTACGGCGGGCGAGCCGAGTGGATGGATCACGTGGGGCTCACCCACATCGTTAAGCCAGACTACATTAAAGACACCCAAAGCTGGATTGAAGAATTTTGCTTCTTCTGGTGGCTCAGGTGTTCTGATGGAGGATGGCACCATTGTGTTTCCTGTGAGTGCGAGGAATGAAGCAGAAAATGACGGTTTCTCCATGATCATTTACTCGACGGACAACGGCAGTACCTGGTCGCTATCTGAGGGCATGTCCCCTGCGAAATGCTACCACCCCCGCATCACCGAGTGGGAGGGATCACTTCTCATGA
>NW_915438.1:0-1546 GCF_000209065.1 Trypanosoma cruzi
GTGCCATGCGCTGAGGGCGGCCACGGCGATGCGTGCCTGCCCGTTGCTGTCCCCGAGCCACCGAGCACCGACGGCGCCGACTGGTGCGTGCGGGACGTGCGTGTGGGTGTGGAGGTGAGCGCCGGTTTCGGGACGTCGGTGGCGTGCTACGTTGGTGTGACCTTTGCGGCGGATGTCGTGGTGGACATGGAGTCGATGTCGGGGAGCGTGCGCAACGTGACGCTGGCGAACTGCACGTTTTTGGGCAGGGCGAGCCTGTACGTTGTTGGGTGGCGGTCCGACCCGCCTGCTGGCGAGCGCGTCGATGTGTTGATCAGCGGGCTTGAGTCGCGCTCCGGCGGCGGCGTGATGGTGGCGAACCAATTTCCGCCGGGCTCGCGTGTCACTGTGGTGGACTCGGTGCTGATTGCGGAGAATCGTTTTGCGTACCGCGGCGCCTACGGCCTTGGCGACGCGTCCGCGTGTCTCGTGGTGCACAAGGTGAATCTGACTGGGAGTGTGCTGACCATCGCGCGCACGCACGTGGCGGCTGTGTTCCGTGACGCTGTTGGCGTGTTGTTTGTTGGCGGCGTGGCGCTGTCGTCGCGCGGTGCGCTGTACGTGGACGGGCTGTTGGTCCAGACGGCGCTGGGGCTGTGCGTGTCGGTGGAGGGCGGCGTTGCGGCCAGCGGCGGCTCCGTGGTGGCGTTTGTTGACAGCGACTTCCTGCTGTGCAAGCATGCGGTGACTGTGCGTGGGGCTGTGAGCGTGTCGGGCTCCGTTGTGGCGTTTGTGCGGAGCGACTTTGCGTCGGCGGAGGACTACGCGGTGGCGTTTGATTCGACGGTGAGCCTGGCCGGTGGGTCGATGCTGCTGGCGAAGGGCAACGTGCACGACGGCGTCTCGAGGGAGATGCTCTACGCGGCTGGCGCTGTGACCGCTGTTGGGAGCACGCTGAGCTTTGTGCGCAACCGAGCGCTGCTGCCGCGGATGCTGTCGCTGAGCCTCTCGCTCGCGGCTGGGGCGCATTTGAGGGTGGCGTGCAACGACGCTGGTGGACGTGTTCTGTCGACGGCGGAGGAGTACGCAGCGGCTGGTTTTGGCGACGCTGGGAGCATCGACGTTGTTGGGTGCGACGCCTGCGACAGGGACACGTACTGCTACGCGCCCGGGACTGCGTCGGCGGGCATGAGGAACGGTGTGTGCGTGTGCGCGTGCGGCAGCGGCGGGTACGGCGAGGCGTGCGTGGCTGTGGGAGCTCCCGCGCTGCCGCCTGCCGTGGGCACTGCGTCGAGTGTGTTTGTCCGCGAGGGCGTGCCGTTGCAGTCGGTGTTCGTTGTACCTGCCGGTGCGAGCGAGGTGACGCTGCGCCACGTTGTGCTGGACGGCGTGAGTCCGGTGCTCCACGTGCCGTGGATGGCGCGGGACGGCGTGCGGATCGTTGTGCAGAACGTGTCGCTGCTGAACGGCGCTGTGCTGTACGTGATGGGCGGTGGAGCGTTGCGCGGTGCGGTGGCGGCGGGGAGCGACGAGAGCGGGCCGGTGGAGCTGTCGGTGTGCGATGTGG
>NW_915439.1:0-1546 GCF_000209065.1 Trypanosoma cruzi
ACAGCTGCAATGGCCCTGCGCCGCACACAGTGCCGGCCGCGCGGACGCGCACCCACAGAAGACCACATCCACCGACCCAAACAGATAATAAAGGGGCTGTCGTGGTGTGTCGCACTCGCCCCGTCGACCGTAACTCCTGCCCCGCAAATCCCTTCCTACACAGATGGAAAAACCAGAAACACTATTCCGATAGATCGCTATCACACTACTGCTAATCCTAATAATGCAAGCAATTCCTAACACCTTGAAACGATAGTTGTGCGGGTCAATCCAAACTAACTCTATCTGCTCGGTCAGAGGAGAAGAAGACAGAAACAACAGTAACTAAGCACAGTGGCACGCAGAGGCATCCGGTCACGGACAGTCTCAAACAAAGCACAACCACCGACAAAAAGAAGCACAGACGCAGTCAGCCCAGTGATGTCACCGCCCTCCCACCACCCACGCAGTCCCACACAACCAGCATGCAGAGTGGCAGGATCCCAGCAAAAAGACACATGACCATTGGCACCGCTCCTGCAACCAAATGCTTCTACCACAGAGTAGTCCTGATGCCGTGGACGAAACACAAGGGCCGGGACACACCCACGTGGCAGTGTTACAACCGGCAGCCATCGAGCGTGTCAAAGGATGAAATGGTGACACGGAAGAGGAGCGGAGGAATCGCCGTTTGCCAGTAGTCAAGGCTTCGTTCCTCCCCCACGTGGGTCGGCATTGCAAAACAAACAGCGGCACCATAAGAGCACACGGCACACACAAGAAGGACGGATGAAGAAGTACGGTGACGGCACTCAGACACGGGGCACAAGAGCCCAAATCAATTGTGCGTTCTGTTTGCTCATAGACGTCCGGTTTGTAATCACGCCACTGCCCTGCAGTTCGTTAGTCTGCAGGAGACTGGGGAACGGAGGGAAGGGGAGAGAGAGAAGGTGCGGCCCTCATCCATCTTGGCTAACTGTGGCACCAGTGACATCATCTCGTCAGATCACCTGCAGCAAAGACCGTCGCCGTCAGCAGCGGTCGGTGCCTTCCCTCTCCCACCGGGGCGCAACTCCACCGACGCAGTCGCTCGTCTCCTCCCCCACCAACACAGCAAAGGAGCAACAGCGGGAGATGCGACACGTGCGACGAGCACGCAGTCGCAGAGCCTCACTGCTGCCGCCATTACCAAACAAGGCTGGCTGTAGGGCGCAAAAAAAAGGGTAAACACCTCATCAAACGCTTTAGCACCACGTGAAAGTACCGCAACCGACACACAAGGCGAGGCGCCGTGAAGCAGGCACCAAAACCAAACCTCCTCCAACAAATCCATCGTGAAGCAAAAGGAAAATTGTGCGAGCGCAAAAAAAAAAAAAAAATGCCGGTGCAGAGACAATAAATGGTTGTGCTGCGCGGCAGCCGTAGCATCGCACCCTTCCCTCGTCTAACGGCACCGCACCACAACGCACCGTGACGACAGCGTGCAATGACGACGATTGAGTAGCACACACAAAGCGGCATAAACTTTTCATCCCGCACTCGGCCAAATTTATGCTTTCAGTATGCG
>NW_915440.1:0-1546 GCF_000209065.1 Trypanosoma cruzi
CTGACTGTCTGTCACCACAAGCAGGGTTTTTGCCTGTTCTGGATACGGTGGACACTCAGCCTTTTCATGGCCGGGAGCAGTGCACGGGACTCCGTCGTGCGGCTGCATGGGCGTGTGCCGCATTTGGTACTGACCTTCTCTATTATCTTCGAGGAATGCAGGGATGAGAGCAGTATGCCAATCCCGGCTGAATTGGGGACGTCAACACCGCCATCCGTTGCTAGTATCCACGGTCCCCAGCGATGATGTTGCACCTTGTCGCGGTGTTGGGGCTTTGGTTGCGTATAGGAACTCCGCAGCAGGGCGTTGCTGCGAGCACGACGGAGACCAAGGTGACTTCACCCCTCGAGAAGGTTCCACGCCATGCCCGGTGTGGGGAGGTGAGGCGGTCTGCCTGCAGACTGTCGGACAGAACTGCACGACCGTTTCGCAGCGGTCACTCCGTTGATATCACCCGTGGCGGTGACGTCCACAAGAACCATGGCCCGAGGTGGATGGCTTCATCAATATTAGGCAGCTTAACATTGCAGGCCTCTCGTTCGTGAAAAAGATTGCATTTGCTGCGCGATTGGAGCAGCGTCCACCTGACATCGTTCTTCCGCAGGAAATAAGTAACCGTAGTGACGTTGCGACGAAATTATCTGGCCATAATGACTACCTTCAGGCCCGCACTGGGCGCGGTGGTGGTGTTGCCGTTCTGGTGCGCCACTCTCCACCGTGCGAGCGCCTGTCGCTCCCTGGCACTGACCTCCTGGAGACCATTGCTGCCCGTGTATTTCCACCAGGCTGTCCCAGCATTTGCGTGGCGAATCTCTACAACCCTCCCACAACAATTGGTCAATAATCCGCATCTATCAATATCGTTTGTCGCTTGGGCCCGAAGCGATTATCGCGGGTGACCTGAATTTACATCGTGAACTCTGGTACAGTCATATATACCATCAACGACTGGAGGCGATAGTTTCGCCGCTGTTCTAATCGATATGGATTTTGGGCTGGCAAATGACCCGGCGCAGGCAACACGAATCACACATCGTAATGCCTCGTCCCCTGACGTGACTGCGTATTGCGCCCTACGCATCTCCCACTGGACATTCGCCCCTTACATAAACTCGGACCACTGCTGAATATCTTACTTGGTAGAGATGGATGATGGCACTCCACGACTGGCAAACACGCTGCCTTGACGGAAGGAAGCCACCTTTGCCCTGCGTAAAGCGGGTTGGCCTGCTTTTACATCGGTGTGTGAAACCCTCCTTGCCACCGCGTCTACATGGTTGGATCTTCGCGGAGGCATCTTACGAGCAGCTGAGCGCCATATCCCGCGCGGCAGCCGTGACAGCTCCAAAAAAGATATGGACACACGAAATGGAACAAGCCGAGTCCGCCGCCGAAGCAGCACACGAAGCACACACATTGCCTCACCCGGAGACAGCCTACTTTGAGCCGAATGTACCCGAAAAAAGGAGGAACGAAAATCAGCCTTACGCCGTTGCTTCGCTGTGCTTCTGGAAAGCCGCGCGAAAAGACGTGGAGCCTCACCCAG
>NW_915441.1:0-1546 GCF_000209065.1 Trypanosoma cruzi
CGCAGCGACTCCCTCTTGTACTCCTCCAGCTGCACTTTACCGTCGCTGAGCTGTACATAGACCCGCTCGAGACGCTCTTTTAGCGCGGCAACACTACTTTGCTGATCCTCACTTTGGTCTCCAGCTCCACCTACACCCTCCGATTGTCGCACACGTCCCTTTGAAGGCTCACTGCCTTTGCCGTTACCTAAGCCTTGCACCTTTGCCTGCAGTGCCGCCAACTGCGCTGTGAGTCGTCGTGTGTTTGTTTTTTCAGCCTCCAGTTGCACCCCCAACTGTCGGGCACGCCGAAGCTGATTCAGGTACCTCCCCTCCAGCACATCCTTGTCAAGGCCGCCCTCAGCCAAAAGTGCGCGGAGTTGGGCGATCTCCTCCTTGTAGGGATCACCAATGCTCGTGCTACTCACAACTCCGCTGGTCATTGACCCGGCAAACCGGGATGGAAGGGCCCTAATGAAAACAGTGAAGGAAAACAACAACGTCACCTCCAATAACAAAAGCCGTAAAGGCAAAAAAAAAAAAAAAAAAGAGAAAGCAAAACAACAACAACACGAGCAGTCCAAATACATGAGATTCAGATATTACGAGCAGATACCGCCTGTTGGTGGTGTAATGCAGGAAAGATACGTCCCAACCCACATCCTTCTCCTCTTCACACCAATGAAAAGGATTGGACATGATATATATATGTAACTTCTTTGCTTCTGGAGGGAAGGGGACCTCTCCCTTCCTCCAAAACATCCAGAGAATATGAGCACACACGAACACACACACACATATATATATATATATATATATATATATATATATATATATATATAACGATACGCGTCACATTAAATGGGATGTGGACAGCACTGAATAAAACTCTTCTGCACTTCTCGAAGTGTGGGGATGTCTTTTTCTATTTCATCCTTGTCATCGACACCTAAACGGAACCGCACCGGAGTTGAAGCGCGGCTTCGCCACCATTCCTCCACCAGGTAGGCGATCGTGTGCTCCACCCACCACAACTGTTGAGCCGCGGTGAGGCCACTGCTCGGCGTGGCAGAGAGGCAGAGTGGCTCTCCAGAACTGGGCAACACACTAATCAAAGAGCCAAACATCACCTCCGCACGACTGCGTACAGCCCCCGCTGCCTGTTTGGCCCGCAATTCGAGCTCCTGCTGCAACTCCAGAAGAGAGACATGCGTTTGAAGCGGATCCCTCTGATAATTGTTACGTGATGGCCATGACGACGAGGGTGCCATATCCATACCCTCTTCCTCTTGGGACTGGACGCCTGACAATTTTGATCGGCATGCTTCTCGATAAGCTTCCGCCGCCGCCTGCACGGTCTCAAGACAGTCCAAGTGTTTTTCCCATGCGCCAACGCGATCCAATTCGGAAAACAAACTGTTATTGGGCGGCAACAGCGACATAAGAGATTCACACAGTTGACGCGGACATCCGGCATCGTAGTCATGCAAAAGGATATCCACCGCACGTGCAACGGCCCTAAAGGATTCGTCCACAAGTTTTACAACCAACTGCGAGAGTGTGCGTT
>NW_915442.1:0-1547 GCF_000209065.1 Trypanosoma cruzi
TGCGTGTTGCTGCTCCCCTCAGCCCTCTCATCGGCGTGTGAGTGCGGCCCGCAGAGCACAGTCACTCGTGTGTGTGTGGAGACTGAGAGAAGCACGCAGACATGACGGCAGTTGCGTCTCTCCATCGGGGGAGTGAGCGCAGAAAAAAAAAAACACATCAGGGGGGAAGAAATACTCACGAGGCCGACCCCGAAGGGACTGCCGGAGCGTGAAATGCACACGCGAAGCAAAAAAAAAAGATCCTAAAAAAACGGCAGGCTGTGGCTGTGTGTGTGTGTGGCGCTGCGGGTGTCTGCCCGCCCTGGCCGCTAAAAAACAAAACAAGAGGGAAAGAAATGTGTGCTCCGCCCCACAGGCCCTCGTCGCACGCCCACACGTCACGGCTCCCTCAGCGCGCCGTTCGTCGCGGCCCCTCCTCATGCGTGCAGCAGGCGAGGCGCACAGGGCCGTCGTCATGAGCGTGTCGGTGGGTGTGCGAGTGGAGCAGTTGGGCGGGAAACACACGGCACCCCTCACAAGAAGAGTGCAGCAAGAAATAATTAAAAGAGGGAAAAGTAGAAAAAAAACGTCCATAGTGATCGCCCCCAAAAGCAAAAAGAGAAGGGAAGAGTGGAGCAAAAAAGAAAAAAACAGAAATAATTCTTTTTTTTAAAAGCAAACAAAAATAATTAAAAACAAACATAAAAAAACATAAGAAATTATACTCCAAACGGAAAAGAAAAAAAATTAAAAGCCGAAAAAAAAACCGCCCATGGTGGTTGCCTTAGGGCAGCAAGGGAAAAATGTAAAACAAAGCAATAAAAAAAAAACAAATTATTCACTGTGTAGTAAAATTTTATTCCTAGGGGTGTGTGTGTCGGTGCAGGGAAGGGCGCAAGTGCTCCACACGGCAGCCGCACACTCCTCACGCAGCCGCAAACCCCCACAGCCCCAGCAGAAGAAGCAGCGGCAGCAGTCCGCTCTCACGCATAGTGCCAGCAACGCTGTTATCCCACTGCGACGAATTTAAAAGGCTGCTGCTGAGTGTCGCCGCCTCTGCTTCCTTGACCTGTGGATGGAGCCCTTCTTGTCCCTTGCCTTCAGCGTTATGTGTTGCTGCATTTGCTGCGTCGGGGGTGCCCACAGAGAATTGGGTTGGTTGATCTGCCTGCATCATATCTCCACCTTCCGTCCCCACCGTTTGTGCATCATCAGATGAGGAAGCACCAACATCAGTAATGGCGGCGCTTGAAGATGTAACAGATGCCAGAGCTTCATGTCCATCGGAAGATGTGGCAGATGCCGGCTGGTCTGCAGTTCCCTCCCTTGCTGAGGATGTCGCGGCATTGGGCTCCGCTGGTTCGGGCTCTTCTGATTTCGGCTCCGCTGGTGTGGATGCAGCGCCACCACTCGGAACACTGCTCGTGTTCAAAGTTGTTTGGTCCGTCTGCTGTGGTCCGGCAGTAGCGGGCGGTGGCACAGTTGGCTGTGTATTTGTGTTCACCCTATCGTTGGCAGATTCAACGGACGGAGAAGTAGCCGCCGCTTTCGCCGACTCCTTCCGGAGG
>NW_915443.1:0-1547 GCF_000209065.1 Trypanosoma cruzi
TGGCGCAGCACATCGTCGTGACGAGGAGGAGCAGCACCGCGGAAATAAACGCACACCGCGACATGTGGGCCTTTGCCGCTCACTCTCCCCTCCTTCCCTCTCCTTTCCGTTGGATCCGGTCACGCGACGACGGTGGTGTGTGCGGGGTGCCTTCACAGCAGCAACACGTGAGAGCATATAAATATTTGTGTGTGTGGGCGGTGTGTGTGCTGTTGGTCCTTTCAGTGCCTTACAATTTCACAGTAGTGATTGGCGCTTGTTTTCTTTCCTAGCGTGTCTGTCCAAGAATTGGAGAAGGCAGCGGCGGCAGAAAGACAACAACAACGGTACACACCGCCACCACTCAAAGCAAACCACAAAATCAACATCCCCGCAGCCATTACTCCCCAGCACCCCCAACAGCATAAATAAATGTAAAGTATTTAAAAAGCGAGCAGCCTCCCAGTTGGGGGCCGCGGGCAATGGCCCTGCAAAAAAGACAAATGAGAGGGGGCCACTTGTGCAGTGAGGGAAACAAGCGTTGCACTGCACAAAAAGCCAATTAGTGAAAATAAAACCACAATGCGAGTGGCACTGCAACGGCAGGCGGCGTGATGCCCCGTGGGGAGTATCGATGCAGACCAGCACATCGCCTGCAGGAAGAGTTGCTTCTCCCGCTGAGCAGAGAGGAAGAGAGCCCCAGCAGCCCAGTGATGAGAGGCCGTCTGCACCTCCTCGCAGCACCTGCAAACTCGGCAGACACAAAGATGCAGATGACGCTCGGCTGCACGCATAACGGCCGTCGCGCCCTTCACAATGGCAACAGCATCCTGTGGCACCACACGCCGCAGTCGATGTGCACAGTCTCCGTCTCACTCCCGCCTGTCCCTCTCCCTGAGAACTCATCGGTGGCCGTGGCACACTCACCAACATGTCAGAAATCAATTGTTTTTCTTCTTCCCTCGCACTTCGCACAGCAGCACCGCCAAACGAAGGTCACTCCTCCTTTCGCGGATTCCCCTCAGACACGCCTCCCGCCACATGCATCAGCCCACAGCCACGCAGTCCGTAAACGTCACGCAGCCGTCCCGCATGATGCCGCCGCGCACGCCAACACGGCACCACGCCACTAGGCGCAAGCAGTGTCTGGACACACAAAACAGGTTGCCCCAGCAAACAACAGCCCCCTCCAAGCAGTGAGCCAGGACTCTTCAGTAACAATCAAACAACCAGCCCTTAGTCTCCTCCTGCTGCCATGCACGAGGTTCTGCCTGCCACATGCATCATCCGTGACGCCCGGACCCTCTATCAGCACAGAAGGCAGTATGCTCCCCTCCGCTCAACGAGAAGTCCATTGACAATTCTCAGCCAGTCGTCGCCATGGGCCATGCATGAGGAGCACCACGGCAAGAATGCACAGGAGCTTATATGCAAACCCCAACTCATTCCGCGTCAATAAATGGTGTGGCACCACACATGGGCTTCACAAGAATTTTGGCTGGCGCTTCTCTGAGAGGCCTCCCATACACATCGCACGTGGTCACAGTAAAGAAAAATCAACGCCCCCA
>NW_915444.1:0-1547 GCF_000209065.1 Trypanosoma cruzi
TGTGGTGCCTGTACAGACTTTGCTCTCTCATGCATCACATCGCCCAATCTTTGCACAGAGGGTCGTGCATCCGTTATTGCCGTGGTCTTTGCCACATGCTGCCATCACCTCTGTGAGTTGCGGCACCTCAATGCATTAGCATCCACGGAAGAAGATCAGCAGGCAATCTTGCGTTTGCCAGGCACAGAATACACCATTTCCGCTGCAGAGTTTGCAGCGATAGCATCTATGTCCTCCTGGGCCGTCAGTGGGACGGCTGTTGACAAGGAACGCCAAACTACAGGGGTTTGTTGTAAGCGTGTCATTGATGCTCTACGGATTCAATACCTCAAACAAAATGGATATCGTTCCGCTTACCTTTGCCAGTACATTGAAAAAGGAATTACAGAAGAGAATGTCACCATCGTTGCCTTTCGGTAAATTATGCTTGTTTTAAATTCTTTTGGAATAACCAGCATGAACCACTCTAATAAGGAACGTCACACTCCCATATAATAAAGCAATGTTATATATTACTGGCGTCCAGAAATGGAAATAAATATTACGTATCTTTTTTACTTCTTTCAATTTACACCCCATGAAAGACCTATAAATTCCACTCAACATACTGCTTTTTGCGACCTTTCCGTTTTCTCTCTCCCACAAGGACGCAATAATGATGCAATTCTCAGACAAATGGATGGCCTCGGTTGCCGGTGTCTGGTTTCTCCTGGTGCTGTTTGCAGTTTCTCGCATTCAAGAGATCGAAACCAACGTTGGTGCCTACTTGGAGGATGACTTCACCGCCAACTCTTCCCAGCAGCCCCAGTTACTCCCCCGTACCACTGACGGGGAGGCACTGCGATACGTTCCCCGCGATGTCGTGGACACGTGGAAGAAGCGAGACTTTCTCATTGTTCTTGGCATTCCCACTGTGGATGTGGAGGCGAGGCAGCGGCGCCGCCACCTGCAGCGGTCGACGTGCTGGCGGTTTCCCGGAGTGGCGACGAGGGCGAACAGCTTCACCGGTGCGATGCTCGTGCTGTACGTCCTTGCGCGGCACCCGTCGCACGGCTACAACTACTCTGCCGCGCTGCTGGAGGAGGCGGCGCAGTGGCACGACGTCATTACAACCTCCATTGATGAGGGCCGTGTGACGACGAACAAAACCGTTGCTGGCTCCGGCTTTTGGGGCCGGGAGGCTGAGATTGGCATGAGCCGCAAGACATACTTTTTGTTTGACTTTGCCTTGCGTCTGTTCCCCACGGTCCCGTACATTGCGAAGGGTGACGACGACATGTTCCTTCGCGTGCCGCAGTACCTTGCCGACCTGCGCACACTCCCGCGTCACAAGACGTACTGGGGTGTTTTTTTGAGGTATTATCGCCGCAGGTTCTTAAAGTACATGGGTGGAATGTGTGCGACGCTTGCGAGGGACGTGGCGGAGAAGTTTGTGTCGTACAAGCCGTTGCAGCGTCTGGTGCGTTTGCCGTACAGCAAGGAGAGGGAACCGGAGTTTCTGAGCCTGAACATGGATCACGAGGATGTGATGGTTGGCCGTGTTCTGC
>NW_915445.1:0-1547 GCF_000209065.1 Trypanosoma cruzi
CACCACCACTTCCACCGGAAACACATAGTCGTACGACACCTCCTCACCGCCCTGTAGGTTGCACCCAACCACAAACCGCGCGGGTGACGTCACAACAATGCTCGATGGAAAAAAATTGGCGAAGGAAACCCTCGAGTCCAACTGACGGTTGTGTGCAAGCGCCACAGTAGTGCCGCTGCCCGACAGTTTGATTTTGTGCTGAGAATACGGAATAATTAATACTGATGCTGCAACCACGACGTTGCCCTCCACACGCCACTGCGCACCACCCTCGAGTATCACCAAGCCGTCCAAGTACAACAGCGCGGAATTTAAAAACCTCTTTCTGCCAACAAAGTTGCAGTCCGCCACTCGCAGCAGCCCCGCGGAGCTCACGGTGGTGACCCCGTTAAGATACAAGCCATTAGCCGCGCTCATCGTGTTGTTCTCAACGTCAAAGTAGCCGCCATTGTTCACATCAACAGCATAAGCATAAACAGATGATTCCACACCGCTATTCTCTATCGTCCTCAGCGTATTTCCCTTCACAACGATACCGCCACCATCAAAAACAACAGCATCGGAGAAATAAACGGCGTAACTATTCCCCTCGATGCTGTTGTCAAGCAGCTGCAGCGTCGAATTTTTCCCAGGATCAAAATCCAGAAAGGCAATGGCGTGCACTGATGTTTTCACAAACGTACTGCCCGCCACCAGTATCTGGGAGCTCGAGCCAAAACCACCCTCAAACTCCAACGCTCCAGAATCCAGCAACGAAGATGTCACGTTCACGTGCACGCGTGCACCACTCCCCCTGATCGACAGGCCCATGAGGACGCACTGCAGCAGCGTGATGTTGAGTGTCTGCTCTGGCGCGTCAAAGCTCCACAGGTCCAGCACGATCGCGGCGGTGAAGGTCACGTTGACAAAGCACAGACCACGCGCACCGGGATCAGGAACGTCCACGGAGCTGATGCTGCCACCGTGCACGCAGCGGACCTCCGTGTCGGTGGCATTGGGGAGCGGGAGCGGCCCAAGGCCGTCCGGAACCGCAGCTGGCAGACAATTGTCACCGTGGCCGCCAGCAGCGCACACACCACTCACAGCCGCTGATGCTGCTCGTCCTCGCAGCAAAGCACACGGCGTCCACGGTGCAAGCGCCACAGTCCAACACCGTAACGGGCGACCCAATATTGAGCTCTTCTTTGTAATTCGTCACAGGAGAGCCCCTTATCTCGTTGCACACGCCGTAGACGATCGGGCTCGAGTCGGATGACAGTGACCACTTGCTTGTCATACCTGTAAAGGACAAGAACGAGCCGTACGTGAAGTTGTTGTCAAGTATCGACCACACACTCCGATCGCGGAACGCCAAGCTGTTCTCCTTGGCCACGTACACAACGTAGGCGGTGCAGAACCCGTTGTCGCGGTGCACCAGCCAGCTGCCGCCAGTCACAGTCAGCGTGTTTGCCATGAGCATGGCGAAGCCGAGACGGAACTTGCTGGACACAATCTGCAGCACGCTGCCGCCGTCCACCACAACGTCCTCAAACACACACGCACTTTCG
>NW_915446.1:0-1547 GCF_000209065.1 Trypanosoma cruzi
CGCACACACACACACACGCACGCGATACCTCAGGCTGCCGTCACTCGGAGCACACGACACATCCACCGCGCGCATCACACCCGCAGGAAAATAGACTCGGGGTGCGCGCTCCCTTCCTCCTCCCTTTTCCTCATGGCCACGGAAGAAGACAACAGCCGCCACACGCAGCTGCCAGCATGCACTGTAAAAGGAGCATTCAAATCCACTGCAATGTGCATCTTGTGTGTGTGCCTGCAGAAACACAAAGCAAAGAAGTAGAAAAAAGGAAGCAGAGTATGTGGGGAGACGCACAAAAATGTGCAGCAGAGACGCATGGCGGAAGCAACAAGAAGAAGACCGTCCAAACTCACGATTGCACCACAGTCCAAGCAGTGGCAATTCACACAAGTTTTATCCAAAACAAAAAAAAAACAAAAAAAATGTCCCCTTCATCTTACACAAGCCCCATCACACAAAATAATTATAAATAAAAAAGAAATCGTCCATTGCTGTTCCACACAAATTTTAAAAAGCTGCCGGCTGCCTTTTGGCCACACCAAACTGTCTGCATACATTTTGCCTGCAAAAGAAAATTAAATAGTTGCATGTCTTTCAACCGTCTGACCCTCCGTGTGTCCGCACATCGTTTATATTTCATGGGGTCATCTGCGTGTTGCTGCTCCCCTCAGCCCTCCCATCGGCGTGTGAGTGCGGCCCGCAGAGCACAGTCACTCGTGTGTGCATGGAGACTGAGAGAAGCACGCAGACATGATGAGAGTCGCGTCACTCCATCGGGAGAGTGAGCGCAGTAAAAAAAAATCAGAAGGAAAAGAAATGCTCACAAAACCGACACCGAAGGGACTGCCGGCGCGAGAAATAAACACGCAAAGCAAAAAGTCTTAAAAACACGGCGGCAGGGTGTGGCTGTGTGTGTGTGTGGCGCTGCGGGTGTCTGCCCGCCCTGGCCGCATAAAAAGAAAACAAGAAGGAAAGAAATGTGTGCTCCGCCCCACAGGCCCTCGTCGCACGCCCACACGTCGCGGCTCTCTCAGCGCGCCGTTCGTCGCGGCCCCTCCTCATGCGTGCAGCAGGCGAGGCGCACAGGGCCGTCGTCATGAGCGTGTCGGTGGGTGTGCGAGTGGAGCAGTTGGGCGGGAAACACACGGCACCCTCGCAGGAAGAGTGCAGAAGAAACAATTAAAAAGGGAGAGTAGAAAAGAAAAAAACGTCCATAGTGATTGCCCCCGAAAGCAAAAAGGAGAAGGGATGGGGAATGAGAGATTAGTAAAAAAAGAAAAAAACAAGAAAGTAGAAAACACGAAAATAAATTTAAAATAAGCAAAAAAAAAGATTTTATGAGTGAAATTTGTTCCTATGGGAATAGTATTTCTGTGCTCGTGAGGTAGCAGGTATTCCACGCGGCTGCCAGTCACTCCTCACAGAGCCGCAAACCCCCACAGTCCCAACAGAAGAAGCAACGGCAGCAGTCCGCTCCCACGCACAGTGCCGCCATCACCCGCTGCTTCCCAACGGCATGGGAGCTCGAAGCTGCCGGCACTTGCTGTGTG
>NW_915447.1:0-1548 GCF_000209065.1 Trypanosoma cruzi
GTCACCGGCAACAATTTTATTGACGCGCTGCTCAGCCCGGAGGGTGTGTTCCACCGCAAACGAACATCACGATCAGCGGGAACCGCTTCACGGTCACGAGGCTGATCCCTTGGTCGGGTTTGGACGTTGACAGCCCGTCGTGTGTTGCGATGAATGAGCTGGTGATCAGCAACGGCTCCGCGGTGGTGCTGAGCGGCAATGTGTTTCAGACCGTGAGGGCATCGTCAAGCGCCATCTACGTTGTCAGATCTTCGCTGAGGGTGTTGTGGCGCTCCGTGTTTGCTGTGATGGGCAACACGTTTCATATGGATGGCGGTGACGGCACGCTGATTAATCTTGAGGGTTCTGCCCAATCCTCATCGCTGAGCGTACTGAACAACTCTGCTGTGGTGATCCGAGGCAACGTTGTGTCGAGGCCGGTGAGTTACTTTTTATTACTAATTTTGGCATTGCGTGTGGAGTCCCGGTCAGCGGTTGTGTTTCAGGACAACGACATGCAGGGAAGCTCGGTCGCGTTCTTCCCGAGCTACCGTTCCTACATTTACTACAACTCCTGGCTGCAGCTGAGCGGCAACCTCTGCCGCGAATCCCCATTGGATGCGTTTGCAGTCCTGAGCCCCATGGTGAGTCTCCGCGACTCCACGGTGTCTGTGTCCGGCAACCGATTCATGTCCAGCACGGTCACGCCGAAGACGGTGCTGATACCCAAAAGGTCCCGCGATCTCACAAACGGAGCGATTGTGGCCGCGTGCAACACTGTGAACGGTGAGGAGGGAGTGAAGTACGGCATTCCGTCCGTGTACAATACCGCCTTTTTGACCTGCAGCGACCCATGCACCCTCGCGACGTCGTGCTTCCCCGCGTACACGACGACAGCCTCGAGTGATGGCTGCACCTGCGCATGCGCTGAGGGCGGCTACGGCGATGCGTGCCTGCCCGTTGCTGTCTCCGAGCCACCGAGCACCGACGGCGCTGATTTTTGTGTGCGGGACGTGAGTGTAGACGTGGATGCGGAGGTGAACGTCAGTTTCGGGACGTCGTTGGTGTGCTACGTTGGCGTGACCTTTGCGGCGGACGTCGTGGTGGACGTGGAGTCGATGTCGGGGAGCGTGCGCAACGTGACGCTGGCGAACTGCACGTTTTTGGACGGAGCGAGTCTGTACGTTGTCGGGTGGCGGTCCGACCCGCCTGCTGGCCTGCGTGCCGATGTGTTGATCAGCGGGCTTGAGTCGCGCTCCGGCGGCGGCGTGGTGGTGGCGAACCGATTCCCGCCGGGCTCGCGCGTCACTGTGGTGGACTCGGTGCTGGTCGCAGAGAAGCGCGTTGCGTACCGCGGCGCCTACGACCTTGGCGACGCCTCCGCGTGCCTCGTGGTGCACAGCGTGGATCTGACGGGGAGCGTGCTGACCATCGCGCACACGCATGTGGCGGCGGTGTTCGGCGGCGCTGTTGGCGTGTTGTTTGTTGGCGGCGTGGCGCTGTCGTCGCGCGGTGCGCTGTACGTGGACGGGCTGTCGGTGCAGACGGCGCTGGGGCTGTGCGTGTCGG
>NW_915448.1:0-1548 GCF_000209065.1 Trypanosoma cruzi
TTTGCTTCGTGTGCCTGCAGGCACACACCCCCACACAAAATGCACATTGCAGTGGGTTTTGATGCTTCTTTTGTAGCGTGTGCTGGCGGTTGCGGGTGGCTGCTGCTTCCTCCGTGGGGATGAAGGGAAGGAGGAGAGAGGGAGCGTGCACCGCGAGTCACTCTTCCTGCGGGTGTGATGCACGCGGTGGGCTGCGACTGCTGTGGAGGGCCGCATCCTTTCGTTGTGCGCTTCTCCGCCGTCGTGCCGTGCGTTTGCGCATGCCATTTATTGTGCGCGTGCGTGCTGGGCATGTTTTTCCGGAGCGTTGGGCGGCCACCATCTGTCTATGGCGGTTTGTGTGAGCGGGCACGTGCGGACGAGGGTCAGGGCGTATGGAATGAGGGAATGGCTTGAGAAAAGGGGAATTTGATTTGGAGGGTATTTGGACCAGATTCATTTGGCTGCGATGGACACATGCACGACGGATGTGTTTCCGCATAATTGGGGAGGATGCGACAGGATTTTCCGAAGTGGCCCGTCAATGCAATTCGGGTTTCATGGCACTGAGGCACAGTGGTCTTCCTGCAATGGCTGGTGACGGCCCCTAGTGGACCGGCGTATTTATGCTGCTGCTGCTCGAGGAGGCGTAGAAGTGCGATTTGAGGTGAGCGGCGGAAGGGCCACACATCCCGCAGTGACGGTCGTCGTTGGCCCACCGGGTGCCTCTGAAGGTTTTGTTGGATGCAACGTCCTTATGCCCGTCTCTGGATGGCGGCATCCCTGATGCAGCCAACGAACGGGGCTGGGAGCGACGGTGAGACGCAAGCACGTGTGGATGTTCGGAGCGGCCGGCACACCGCACGCTGAGGGCATGGCACGGTGAGGATCGGACCCAGAAACGGGACACCGCGTGGGACGTCAAACTTCACTGCAGCGACCGCCACCGAATTCGGATTTGCTCGCACCTCCTGCGGTCCCTCTTCCTCCCCTCACTTCTGTGCCGAGGACTGTGCCGCGGGATCCAGCAGCGCGATGTTTGGCCGCAGGAACATGGCCCGAACAACTGATGTGTGTGTGTGGGGGTGGGGATGTGCACTGCGACGAGAAGGAAGAAAATGTTGCGAGACGAACACCACGACAAGACCGGAGTGAAGTTGTGTTTTGTCCACTTGCGCGAGGGCGGCCTGCCACCTGGTCGGTTAGGAGGATTATTTTTTTTTGCGTCGTTGCGCTCTCTTTTTATTCCGCTGCGTTTTTCTTGCGGACCTGCGAGGGGAGATTTGCAAGAAATTCCTGCGAGGCGTCCGTGCCGCCGTCGGAAAAGCGGATCCCCCTTGAAAAACGCTGCTTTTAAATTTGTTTTGGGCGGGGAGTTCCTGTCGATTCAACGCGACTTTGTTTTGCGTATTTGATGCGTGTGTTTCCGAGCGGTTCGATCAGTGCTCCCAGCCCACTCGGATGTGGTGTGCGCGTCGACGTGAAGGTGCCTGCCAGCCGTTTTATTGCCTTCCCCGCTGTGGCTGCCGCCGCTGCCTTCTTCTCTTCCTGAGATCCTGCGGCTTCTTG
>NW_915450.1:0-1549 GCF_000209065.1 Trypanosoma cruzi
CCACAAATACGGATGGCTGCCACGACCACTGCAGCCCGCCACCCCACGCACATGCCGTTGCTGCGGCGCGGATGCCGCACAGCAGGCACGCCAAGGAATTTGCACGGAAACGCCTCCTCCTCCCGCTGGACCCCACCACGCCACGATCCGACGCCCGGCAGACTGCCCGGTGTGCGGCAAGCACTGCAGCTGCCGCGCCAGCGTCGTGACGCACATGGTTAACGCCCAGGGCTTTACGCGCTCCCAGGCGCTGCGGGAATTTGATTTTCCCGGTGAGCCGGAGCCGCCAGAAATCCCACCGGAACCACCGCCCAGCGCTTGAGCGAGGACGAGAGCGAGTGACGTCACACTGATCGCACCTCCGCCGCAGACTGCACAGCCCAGGCCGAAGCTACTCTCATGCAGTTTTCGCACGGCGTCGTACGAAAAGCAGGGCGGAATCGTACTTCATCTTCGGCACTTCCACAAGCAAGAGTTCCCCGAGAAATAGGAGGCGCTGCCAGGAATATGAAGGTCTGACGGCATCCACACCGTTCGAATGCACGTACTGTGAATTCAGGGCTTAAGCGAAAACGGGATCACCATCCCGCATACGAGCACAAGAAAACTCCAGCACAGAGCCACGGTCGGCACCGAAGAAGGAAGCACTTCATAAATGCCCTTGATGCGACAGGCAGGCGGGCAATGCCGGGGGATTGGCCACCCACACACGGCACAGTCTCTCCGACGACGAGAATGTTACGAAGCTAAAAATAAAGATTAAATAGCCACGCGCTGCAAGGCTCGAACCTCCGCATGAAGAACATCAAACCCACACAGAAACCCCACCTCTGCACAGGAGGAGAATGCCACCGAGAAAAAATGCACCGTTTCCCTAAAATGGCACACACACATGCGTTGATTAACGTCACGCTGTCGCCGATTTCACGACGGCAGAGAGGTCAGGCCGCCGAGAAAGCGCACGTTGCCCGGTGACGACAGCCCGATGGGATCACCACCAGTTTATTTTTGCCGTCCAACATGCGAGTTTCAGTGCCACAGCAATGCCTCTCTGACCCGCTACCGGACTGCACGCCACGGATTATCGAGCCACCGCGCTATCCCCGGGGCGGGTGCGTAGCGGTGTTGTGTGCTTCACGGCCTCCGCTGCGGCTCCCACTTCGGGTGCCGGGCTCTCTTTTACATCTCCGATCGTTGGGCGGACATGCTCTGCGATGGTGGCTGGCGTGTGGGCCTTTGTATTTATTTGAGAAGACAAGAGGAATAGTAACAAAATATATATATATCGAAAGTGCTGAATAGATATTGGTACCGTTATTTACATACCTATCTATATAAATATGCAGCCAATAAAATAGCAATTCAATAAACCAAGAAACCAAGCGATCTGTCAATTTGTAGGAGAGAGAAGGGATATATCCATATCTATACAGATGCATCAATAAATAAGAATAAATTATCGTTTTTATACTCATACCCATATCGATATATCTATACATTGATCAGTGCTTATTTTCATATATATATTCCTCAATATAATTTTGGCACC
>NW_915451.1:0-1549 GCF_000209065.1 Trypanosoma cruzi
TGTGTGTGTGGGTGTGTCCTGCGCAGCGGTGGCAGGGAGTTGTTCAAGGAGTTAATGTTATATTTGCCTTTTTTCTCGTTTTCATGAATGCACGGAATGATGTATGTTGTGGTCTCTTTAGGATTATTGTGGAATATTTGCCTCTCTCTGTTGTTGCGGTTGTTTATAGTGACGCATTCTTGTGTCGTCAGTGGGCGGAAACGTGCGTTTCCTGCTGTTGTATACGAGAAGTGAATCCCGTAAAGTAATATAGGAGTCAAAGATAATATTTTCCTCTGCGGGCCCTTGTCGCCACTTTTCCTTCCAAAATGGGAGGAGGGGAGCAGCAGGGGAAGTCCACAGTTCGGTTCCGTTCGCCCAACCTCCCCTCACACTCCAGAGAGGACATGCCCCACGCTCATACACCAGCAAAACGATTGGCCCATACATCGCTCTCTGACGGCCGGGACCGTTGTGGACTCACGAGGCGGCACTCTTTGAAAGGGCCCCACAGCCGCCGGTGATCCTCACCGAGCGGAAGGTAACAAAAATAGGAGTGAGTGGAAACGCACCGCAAAACAACTGCACCCGCCGCCCTTCAACGAGTTATTTTCTTTTTAATAAATTAAAGTAATAAAAAGTAACAAATTACGGTGAAAAAAAAAACAACAAAACTCTTTCTTTCTTTCTCTTCTCGCCCACTCATTTATTTATCAGCATATAAACACAAACTCCCTCCCCACGATTGTAAATAAAAGTGTCAACTTATTGTCACAGTCCATGCCGCCTGTCAGATCCTCTTGTGTAGACTTATATATATATATATATATAGACGATATAATTCGCAGTAATCACGCTGTTTGTTGTCTGTCATCTGTCTGTAGCGTACAGTTGCCGTCAATTGCTCGTATAACCTTTCCCACCTTTCATTTTTTTTTTTTCTCGTCCCCCTTCCAAAAGAAAAAAAGAAAAAACTGCTTCACTTCAAAATTTGCTTGAAGACGTCGCCGCCGTAAAGTAATAGGGCTCCGTGTGAGGATGAGTTGCGTTCCCTCTTAAAAAGCAATAAATGTTCATCCTTCACGGCGTTTGTTTTATATTTGTTTTATGGTTTTTTTCTGGATGACTTCTTTGGGAAAACGTTGTGGCGCAAGAAATGTGTCTGGTCGAAGTGTTCCAATAATATTTTACCAGTGTTTAAATTTTATTACTATTTGTGGTTTGCGGCAAAATGTGTGTTCTAACCGCCCGCTCATCTCCCCCACCCAGGCCCTGTCAACCGTGCCGCGTGGGAAGCAGGTAAAAGACGCCCCTGGTGCCTCCACTTCTTTTTTAAGGGGATTAACGATGTGTGGGCGATGAGAAGCCATCTTTGACTCTCCATCCGTTGCGGCATGAATGCCTATTGTGGGAATTGGGACGACGCGACCAACGTGAGTCATGTTTTTTCTTTTTCTTGCCATCTTTCTGCTCTTAGAGGGAGAGGTAGGGCGTGGAATATTTTTTTCTTTTCTCTTTTCACTTCGTTTGTTTCCTCATTTATTTTGTATGGGCGGGGAAAGGAAAAGTT
>NW_915452.1:0-1549 GCF_000209065.1 Trypanosoma cruzi
GAGTGCAGCACCTTGTGGGCAGGAGCTCGCGAATTACTCCAAGCAGCGGATAGTTCAGGGTTGTTTGTGTCCAGTGTGTGCACACGCAAACATACATGAAAGAGAGTGTCTCTGACTCCCGCCATTCATATTCAAAACAAAAATTTAGACCACAGCGTGTGGTGCAGCAGCCGCTCGAAAACGATCCGCCGAGTGCAGCACCCTTGTGGGCAGGAGCTCGCGAAATTCCTCCAAGCAGCGGATAGTTCAGGGTTGTTTGGTGTCCAGTGTGTGCACACGCAAACATACATTGAAAGAGAGTGTCTCTGACTCCCGCCATTCATAATTCAAAACAAAAATTTAGACCACAGCGTGTGGTGCAGCAGCCGCTCGAAAACGATCCGCCGAGTGCAGCACCCTTGTGGGCAGGAGCTCGCGAAATTCCTCCAAGCAGCGGATAGTTCAGGGTTGTTTGGTGTCCAGTGTGTGCACACGCAAACATACATTGAAAGAGAGTGTCTCTGACTCCCGCCATTCATAATTCAAAACAAAAACATAGACCACAACGTGTGGTGCAGCAGCCGCTCGAAAACGATCCGCCGAGTGCAGCACCATTGTGGGCAGGAGCTCGCGAAATTCCTCCAAGCAGCGGATAGTTCAGGGTTGTTTGGTGTCCAGTGTGTGCACACGCAAACATACATTGAAAGAGAGTGTCTCTGACTCCCGCCATTCATAATTCAAAACAAAAATTTAGACCACAGCGTGTGGTGCAGCAGCCACTCGAAAACGATCCGCCGAGTGCAGCACCATTGTGGGCAGGAGCTCGCGAAATTACTCCAAGCAGCGGATAGTTCAGGGTTGTTTGGCGTCCAGTGTGTGAACACGCAAACAGACATTGAAAGAGAGTGCCTCTGACTCCCGCCATTCATAATTCGAAACAAAAACATAGACCACAACGTGTGGTGCAGCAGCCGCTCGAAAACGATCCGCCGAGTGCAGCACCCTTGTGGGCAGGAGCTCGCGAAATTCCTCCAAGCAGCGGATAGTTCAGGGTTGTTTGGTGTCCAGTGTGTGCACACGCAAACATACATTGAAAGAGAGTGCCTCTGACTCCCGCCATTCATAATTCAAAACAAAAATTTAGACCACAGCGTGTGGTGCAGCAGCCACTCGAAAACGATCCGCCGAGTGCAGCACCATTGTGGGCAAGAGCTCGCGAAATTACTCCAAGCAGCGGATAATTCAGGGTTGTTTGGTGTCCAGTGTGTGCACACGCAAACATACATTGAAAGAGAGTGCCTCTGACTCCCGCCATTCATAATTCGAAACAAAAACATAGACCACAACGTGTGGTGCAGCAGCCGCTCGAAAACGATCCGCCGAGTGCAGCACCATTGTGGGCAAGAGCTCGCGAAATTACTCCAAGCAGCGGATAATTCAGGGTTGTTTGGTGTCCAGTGTGTGCACACGCAAACATACATTGAAAGAGAGTGTCTCTGACTCCCGCCATTCATAATTCAAAACAAAAATTTAGACCACAGCGTGTGGTGCAGCAGCCGCTCGAAAACGA
>NW_915453.1:0-1549 GCF_000209065.1 Trypanosoma cruzi
TCTTCGGTCTGGACTCGCGCAGCGCCCGCATGACAGCCGAGCTCCTGGCGCAGAAGGGTGCCCCGGATGACAAGGACGCATTCATGCCAGTGGCTGGATGCACAAAGCAGTACATTGCACGTGTACACGGCCGCTTTTGTGTTGACAAGTTGGCAGAGACACAACACCACTGCACCTACGGTGACCGCAAGCTTTTCTTTTCATCTTCTCTGAATGAGAGCTTGGGAAAACTTAGCGCCAGGCCCGCGTCTTGGCTGCGGGTGGATCGTTTAATTGGATGTTTGTCGTACCACAAGAGTCTCTACTGGTGTCCCGATGCCGCGCTCACAGAGTCTTGGTTGAATGAAAAGGAAAAATGGGAGAAGGACGCGAAGGAGCAACAGCAGAGCGCGTCTACGGTGAAGGGGCATGCAGCAGGGCGAAAGCGGGGCGTGCCTTTTGGCGACGCCGCCGCCCTGGAAGCCAAACACGAACGCATGCGGCAGTTGACTCGTGGCGGGCGCGCAAAAGCAACAGCAGCAAGCGATGGAGAGGTGAACAATGACAGCAGGCACCTGGAGGAAAGTACCTCGAAAATTCGGATGCAACGACTGAAGGAAAGTATGAAGCAGGCGATTACACTCATTCGCCTTCTTGCGTACGATGCCGCATGTGATGAATCCGTGGTAGAGTGTCTTCTCCTTACCGGCCGTACGCATCAAGTGCGTGTTCATTTGGCCTCATTGGGCCACCCGATCCGCGGGGACAAGAAGTACATTCGCCTCGCCGCCGATTCCCCTTCCATTTCGTTGCGAACAGAATTGAGGGACGAAGAGGAGGAGGACGAGGAGGAGGAGGAGGAAGAGTTAAAGGGATATATGTCGTCTCACGGTATTTTCTTGCATGCGTGGCGCTACACTCTCCGTTACGCCGCCGGTGAGGCACCGGAGGTGCTGGAGGCACCGCCACCCGCGTGGGCTCTAACCGGCGAAGAAGGAGGAGCGATCACTGATCCGATGGCATCTCCCTGCGTGTAATGCAACGTGACTCTTCATATCTTATTCTGGTGTTGCTTTTTTATATACATACTTATGTATGCCTCCGTGGCTGCGTTGAGGCCGTGATTTCGTCGTCAGGCACTGGTCAGTTTTTATTGTTGTTGTTGTTTTTTAATTGGTCATTTGTTTTTCTTTGACTTTATTTCTGTTGACTCTTGTGGCCGCTATTATTTTTTTTTTACTTTTCTTCATGTTTTATTTTTTTTTTCTTTCTTTTTCTTTTTCTGCATCGGCAGTGTGAGTCTCAGCCGCCCCCGCTAATTTGCTCTCAAGGGAAATGTCCTCCAAACAGCAGCTTGCCTGCACCTACGCCGCCCTGATTCTTGCCGATAGCGGCAAGACGGATATGGACAGCCTGTTGAAAGTGACAAAGGCCGCCGGTGTTGACGTCAGCAAAGGGATGGCCTCGGCGTTTGCCAGCATCCTCAAGAACGTTGACATTAACGATGTGCTCTCCAAAGTGAGCTTTGGTGGTGTTGCTCCTGCTGCCGGTGGTGCCACCGCTGCTCCTG
>NW_915454.1:0-1549 GCF_000209065.1 Trypanosoma cruzi
AAAGCTTTTGGACATTAGCCACATTCCGGAGCTTCTTCTTTTTCTTCCGATGGTCGACTTGTGCATCGGCGTGGGGTGGTCGCACTTCGCACAGACCCGGAAGCCACGCTGTTTCCGCGCGGTCCGTGGAGTGGCGCCACGCCCCTGACGGCAGTAGACGTGGCGATGTTTCGCTGCAGCGCCGCCCAACTTGCACACCACACAAATAAGCGCCTTTCTGTTGATGGCGGCACACTCACCGCGGAGGATGCCACGCGTGTTTTGGATCTGCTTAGTGCCGTGCAGCGGATGGTGGATGCGCTGCCCAAAGAGCCGCAAGCAACGAGAAGCGGCCTCTCCGCCAATGGCCCAGCGGATGGGTATTCAAACAACACGCAGGTGCAAGAGGGAGAGGATCAGTCATTTCAGCTCTCGCAGCAGCGATTTGTGAAGGTGGAGGCAAGCACGTTCTCCAACGCAAGTCTTCTGCCGTCCGCATCCACTGCGGCGTATTATGGGCAGGCGGTGCAGGCGGTTGTGCCAGAGCTGAAGGACATCAGTGATGTGCGCCGTGCCACGGGATGGTCGGAACTTGATGTGGCGCTCAGGCGCGCAGTGGAGGCCGTGGAGGCGTTGTGGTTGCGTGCACGTCACAGTGGCACAACATCACGCGTGGCGATTCAAATGCACATCATTGAGCTTGTCTCGCGGTTTTTTCTGGAAATTGTGCCCCTGCCACTTCCACGTGGAACCGACGCACGCGCGGTGCCGATTGAAGAGCAGCCGATTGTGTCGAGTTTCTACACGGAAGAGCCACTTCCTGAGCAGAACTCTGCGAACAACAACAACAACAGCGGAGGTGGCAGAGGTGATGTTCAGGAATGCATACAAGAAAGCATCTACTCTCTTTTGCTATCGTACACTACTGCTTGGCAGGCGGTGGAGGTGCCGACGCGTGCGTTTGATTCAGAACGGTGCCTGGTTGCTATGGCTATGCTTGTCGTGTATGACGCAGCGGTCCGACGCAAAGGAGGCGGTGGACGATGCAGTCTTCTTGCATCCTTGCTAGAGAGTAACGGCGGTTATTATCTTTCCACCTCCATTGGCAGACAATCGCTGTCTTTTGCTTATATCAGTGCGACTCTGGAGTTGGTGCGACCGCAATTCTTGCTGGCACGTTCCGCCATTTTGCGCTACATTGGATTTCAGCAGCAGCACTACGCCCATGAGTTGTTTGATATGCGCATGTCGGAAAATTTGGAGATACGCAAGGAGAGCGTCACCGTGGAGTTTCTTCGCCGCTTTCTTGATCACTGCTCCTACAGTTTGCATGACTTAGGCGGTTTTGCCGCTGCGGGTTCGGAGATGGACACTCTGATGCAGTGGCTCTGCAGCTCACGTACTCCACTGGCACGTGAGCATCCTGAATTTGCGCGGCTGCGGGACATGGTGTTACTCACAAAATTTCTTGCCACCATGGAGATGCGTGATGCGCAGCTACTGCGTCGCCGCAAAGAAACGGACGAATATGCGACTTGGCGTCTTACCTTCGATGAGGATGCACCCGGGC
>NW_915457.1:0-1550 GCF_000209065.1 Trypanosoma cruzi
TTTGATTCAACACCCTGTAAACCGACTTGGGACCACTTCTCCAGCGGCTCCACATGCATGCCACGCTTCAGCAACGCCTGCACCAAATCTCGGCGTTTGGCCTTCAGCGTGTTCACGCGAATGGTCGTCGGGCGCGGCTTTTCCATGGCCTCAAAAAACTCTACAGCCTCTGCTGGTGGGAAAAGCAGCAGAACCGCATCTGTAAGAAACTCATTGTATTCGTACAGTGCCATAATGTCGGAGCGCAGCAAATCCACATATTCGCCGCGTGTCCGCTCCTCCTCTCGCTCCTCTTTAAAATTCGACAGTACACGAATCGTTTCCTGAATACGATCGCGCAGCTCCTCTGTGGTGTGCTGCTGGCCAAGCAGCTGCATCTGCTCCTCTGCCACCTCGGCATCGTGTAACGGAGTTGCCTTCACGGCACGAGTTCGCATGTCCGCGTCACGCTCCTCCGCGGCTTCGCGACTGAGGGCAAGCATCTGCCGACGATACTTCTCCGCCTTCACTTCAAAGTCGTCGTCGTCATTGATCGTCTCGTCGTGCGCCTCCTCGTAATTTTCGTCCGACAGCACATCGTCAAATTCAATGGCCTCCTCGTCGTAATGCGACATCTCGCCAAACGAGATCGGTCCGCTCGGCACATCATTCTCTGCCTCCTTCTTCTTGCCGGACGAACGGCTTGCCGCTTTTTTCTTGGCGCCCATCGCCACACACGCACAAACAACAAAAAAAATTTATATCTCAACCGCCTCGACTCCCTGGCAATGTTTCCAAAAGAGTTCAAAAAAAAAAAAAAAAGAAAAACGTCAAAAAAAAAAGGCAAATAAAAATATAAAATAAAATAAAGAAGATTTCATCCAGTAAAAATAAAAAACAACAACAACAACAAAAAGAAAGAAAAAAAACACAAAACAGCATTAATTTCACACCACAAACAAACAAAGGCATTAAAGAAGGGTATTATCGAATCCATGCACACATGATACAAGCATCAGTATCGACACAAGCGCAGCGGAAGGGACCGCCATGGAAGACACAAAAAAAGTAACGTCTGCATACACGACCAAACCAAACCAAACACACGCAGACAACAACAACAAAACAAAGCTACGATAAAAGCGATAGGTACGGGGTACGACACTTGGATGGTGACAACACGCGGCTATCCGTGGCCCCGCCGTCCGTTGGCTGTGACTCTCCGATATTTTCCATGTGGCCGCGGGCCAATTGTTGCACGGGCTTCCGGGGTCGATGGTGTTCCCCAAAACCCACGGCGTGCCGGAGCCCCTCCTCCTCCCTCGCCAGCGCTCTCTCCTCACGTTTGTGCAGCTTCGCTTCAATGAACTGAAGCTGCTGCATCCGCCTACGCCTCTCACAAGCGATAACTCACCAACCTCGCGATCCCGTTCAGTTGGGCTAACGGCGTTTTTCTATCGCCGCTCACGCGCAGCGATCTCAAGTCTCTTCAGCTCTAATGTCTCCTGCAGGCGTTCTAACTGCCGTTCTTTGCGCAGGAAGGCTCGGACAACGCTTTCTGATCTCAGCTC
>NW_915458.1:0-1550 GCF_000209065.1 Trypanosoma cruzi
CTGCCCGTGTCTCTTCCTCCCATGCTGCGTGCTCTCGTTGTGCCCGCCCGGTGCCGGCCCGACGGGAGAGTTTACACCGCGAGCAACAAGCGAAGTCCACAAAGGCCCAAGTGACAATGATGCTGCGCCGCGTCCTCTGCGTGCTTGTCTTTGCCCTCTGCTGTGCGTGCGTGTGCGCCACGGCTCAGGAGGAGGGGCAGTACGATGCTGCTGTGTTTGAGGCTGCTGGGGGCGACCCGAAGAAGAACACGACTACCACTACCACTACGTCTACTACTACCTCCAGTGCGCCCAAGAACACGACCACAACTACCTCCAAGGCACCGACTCCTGAAGACGCGCGCAGTCCTGGCGGCCCTGTGTGGGTGCCGGTGCCGCTGCTGCTGCTGGTCAGTGCCGCTGTGGCGACCGCCGGTGCTGCGTGCTGAGGACGGGGCGGGGCGCGTGCGCCGTCGGTCTGGAGTCCCGTTGTGTGCGGCCACTGCCCGCACGCGCGGGAGCACCGACTGGCGCCTGCGCCGCGTATATTTGAGCACCCTGCAGCGGTGTGGACGTATATATTCCGGTGTCTTTGGTTGTGCGTGCTGGCCCCGTGCCGCCTGCCCGTGCATTCTCTGCGACGGCCGCGCGCTGATGTACATCTTCTACCGCCGCCCCGCCACTTGTGGGGGGAAGCGTCGGTGCGCCTAATTTTAAAATTTATTTAATGTTGTTTTGATTTATTTATTTTTAACTTGTGAAAGGGATGTTCGCGGGGGAGCTGGTCACCTAAATGAATATGTCCTGACGAAACGGAGATGTTTCTGCACGATTCTTTTCTATCTTATGAATTTTTGGAGGACGGTGATTGAAGGAAACAGGGAGCCGATAGCGACAGGACGGATTTTTCTTTACTTTTTATTTCTTACTTTCCCACCACCCCCTTTTTGATTCCCACCTCGCGGCGAGGCCTTGTGGCTGGCGGAGCCCAAGGTCTGCCACTTGGTAAGCGATAGTGTTTCCAATCCTAACAAGGTGCACCGTGTCGCGAGAGTGGCTATCGGAACAATATTTACTTGGAGCAAACATCGAGGGAGTGGCGAACCCACTGCCTCTCCACTGCCCCCCTTTTCCCTTCTTGTTTGATTTCTTTTGATGATTTCAGGATCCGGCCAGCAGCCCAGGCGAATATATTTTTTTTCATCGGGTTGGGTTTGTTTGTTGTGGGCGCTGACTGTGTGTGTGTGTGTGTGTGCTGGTGCCACTGCGGCGTGGCGTGGCTGCTCCGTCGCGTCTCGGTCCCACTCCCCCGCTGTCTCTGTTCTTTTGTGTGTATGCCTTGCACCTGCCCGTGTCTCTTCCTCCCATGCTGCGTGCTCTCGTTGTGCCCGCCCGGTGCCGGCCCGACAGGAGAGTTTACACCGCGAGCAACAAGCGAAGTCCACAAAGGCCCAAGTGACAATGATGCTGCGCCGCGTCCTCTGCGTGCTTGTCTTTGCCCTCTGCTGTGCGTGCGTGTGCGCCACGGCCCAGGAGGAGGGGCAGTACGATGCTGCTGTGTTTGAGGCTGC
>NW_915459.1:0-1550 GCF_000209065.1 Trypanosoma cruzi
CAAATCGTGGGCTCACGACCTCCTTCCTCGCAAGAGCAACCGCAGACAAAATATTGTGCGTGCGTGCGTTCTCAGCGTCCACGCCACTCCACAGCGTGTGAAACAAAGAGATTCTGCGCATTTGTCTGTGTGTTTTTCAAAGCCTAAAATTACGGAGCTGCCTTGCGATACGAGAGAGTCTGAAGAAAGCAACGGCAGAGAGAGGCAGATAGCACACACGCAAATTACTCATAAAGTCCCACACACACACACACACGCAGCCGCGGAATGGGTGCACTCAACCACAAAATCAAAAAGGAAAACAAAACAAAAAGCCGAAGCGTGGGACGGCCAGCGCACACACACTCGTTGCTCCCGTAAAGCAAAACACACACACAGAGGGAGAGAGAGAGAGGTCGCCCACTCAATGCAATAAAAACAAAACAGAAACAGTTACGGTGCTCCGCCCATGCAGCCAGGCAGGACGGCAGCGGTGCGTGTCGTGCAAAAGAGAGCACCAACGGGCCTGCATGGGTGTGCATGCATATATACAATGGGCACATTATTGTGTGCGTTTCGTGGGGTGAGGTGAGGGCGAGAGTCCATGCAAGGGGACACACACACACACAGAGAGAAGGAAGAGTGTGTGTGCGGGCGGTGCATGGCTCTCTCACACTCACTCTCACGCGGCCACCACCGCAGCAGCAGCCGCACAACAACAAGAAGAGGCAAAGGAGAGGAGGTGGTGTGGAAGGCCGCGGTGCTGCCGTCGCTGCCGCCAATAGTCGCAGCACCATTTGTTATAGCTGCGGCTTCGACAGTTGCTTTTTTATTTGTATTTTCTTCTTTATCTTCACCTTGTTGTGCTTCTTTCTTCGCTTCACCATCAGGTGCTTGATCATGTTTTGGAATGCCTTCTTCATTTCCTTTGTCGGCGTCATTTGTAATGGCACCTTTGGAAGCTGAGGGTGATGTTCGAGTTGATTCGGCGCTAACTTCTGTTGGTTGGTCTTTTTTGGTGACTGTGGTGGGGATGGTTCCTTCTTTTCGTGAGGCACTTCTTGACTCCATGTCGTGTTGAGATGCTTCTACATGTTGCTCTGAAGGGTCATCTGCAAAGGAGGGGTTTTCATCTTTTGTTTGTGTTGTTGCTTCTGCCGCTGCTGCTGCAGGTGCTTTTGGTGTTGGTAATTTGAGTCCTTCTTCCTGGGCGGAGCCGTCATCAGAGCTGGACTGTCACTTCGCTGGTGTTGCATTTAAAGTTCCGGCTGGGTTTCCATTCAGTGTCGTTGCTAATGGTTCTGATGGTGGTGGTACTCCTTCTTGCGGCAATTTTAATTGGGATGTTTCTTCGCCTTCAATTGAACTTTTGGGTTCCTCAATTTCTTCGGTTTCTTCTTTCCCTCTCACTGTGCTTGCTGGTGATGCCATTTCCTGTTTGTGCACCCAAAGACTGATTGCCGTTTTCGGAACCTTCCTTGACTGCATCCTGCGTTACGTGTTTTTCGGCACTAACAATACCAGCAACAAGCTCTGAACTGTCAAATCTTTCATCTTCCTTCATTTCGGCA
>NW_915460.1:0-1550 GCF_000209065.1 Trypanosoma cruzi
ACATACATTGAAAGAGAGTGCCTCTGACTCCCGCCATTCATAATTCGAAACAAAAACATAGACCACAACGTGTGGTGCAGCAGCCGCTCGAAAACGATCCGCCGAGTGCAGCACCCTTGTGGGCAAGAGCTCGCGAAATTCCTCCAAGCAGCGGATAGTTCCGGGTTGTTTGGCGTCCAGTGTGTGCACACGCAAACATACATTGAAAGAGAGTGCCTCTGACTCCCGCCATTCATAATTCGAAACAAAAATTTAGACAACAACGTGTGGTGCAGCAGCCGCTCGAAAACGATCCGCCGACTGCAGCACCCTTGTGGGCAAGAGCTCGCGAAACTCCTCCAAGCAGCGGATAGTTCCGGGTTGTTTGGTGTCCAGTGTGTGCACACGCAAACATACATTGAAAGAGAGTGCCTCTGACTCCCGCCATTCATAATTCGAAACAAAAATTTAGACCACAGCGTGTGGTGCAGCAGCCGCTCGAAAACGATCCGCCGACTGCAGCACCCTTGTGGGCAAGAGCTCGCGAAACTCCTCCAAGCAGCGGATAGTTCCGGGTTGTTTGGTGTCCAGTGTGTGCACACGCAAACATACCATTGAAAGAGAGTGTCTCTGACTCCCGCCATTCATAATTTCGAAACAAAAATTTTGACCACAGCGTGTGGTGCAGCAGCCGCTCGAAAACGATCCGCCGAGTGCAGCACCCTTGTGGGCAAGAGCTCGCGAAATTCCTCCAAGCAGCGGATAGTTCAGGGTTGTTTGGTGTCCAGTGTGTGCACACGCAAACATACATTGAAAGAGAGTGCCTCTGACTCCCGCCATTCATAATTCGAAACAAAAATTTAGACCACAACGTGTGGTGCAGCAGCCGCTCGAAAACGATCCGCCGAGTGCAGCACCCTTGTGGGCAAGAGCTCGCGAAATTCCTCCAAGCAGCGGATAGTTCAGGGTTGTTTGGTGTCCAGTGTGTGCACACGCAAACATACATTGAAAGAGAGTGTCTCTGACTCCCGCCATTCATAATTCGAAACAAAAACATAGACCACAACGTGTGGTGCAGCAGCCGCTCGAAAACGATCCGCCGAGTGCAGCACCCTTGTGGGCAAGAGCTCGCGAAACTCCTCCAAGAAGCGGATAGTTCAGGGTTGTTTGGTGTCCAGTGTGTGCACACGCAAACATACATTGAAAGAGAGTGCCTCTGACTCCCGCCATTCATAATTCGAAACAAAAATTTAGACCACAACGTGTGGTGCAGCAGCCGCTCGAAAACGATCCGCCGAGTGCAGCACCCTTGTGGGCAAGAGCTCGCGAAATTCCTCCAAGCAGCGGATAATTCAGGGTTGTTTGGTGTCCAGTGTGTGAACACGCAAACATACATTGAAAGAGAGTGCCTCTGACTCCCGCCATTCATAATTCAGAACAAAAATTTAGACCACAACGTGTGGTGCAGCAGCCGCTCGAAAACGATCCGCCGACTGCAGCACCCTTGTGGGGCAGAGCTCGCGAAATTCCTCCAGCAGCGGATAGTCAGGGTTGTTTGGGTGTCAGTGTGT
>NW_915461.1:0-1550 GCF_000209065.1 Trypanosoma cruzi
AAGAGAGGCAGGAGGAGAGAGGCAGGACTTCGGGGACAGCACACACCACCTGATGCCAAACGAAAAAAAAAACAAAAAAAAAAAAATGCACGCAGCGGGCTCCAACACCCAAGCGCTCACTTCTGCCGCAGCCAAGCCACAAACGCGTACCCTCCCACACATTATCCAGAACATACAAGACAATCAAATGAACACTGGCAGAAAAGAATTAATAGACAAGAACCAATAAAAACAAAAATGAACAACACTGTCGGTGCGCCATACAATGACTGGCCGTGACGCGCAGCAGCCGTGGCCCTGCGTCATCTCCCCCCATCGGCCAGCACCGCACACCCGCCAATTCCACGCAGCGATATACACGCAGCGGCCGCTGGTGGTGGCGGATCACAGAATGACAAAAGAAACGAGAAAGAATTACAAAACAAACACTGTGAAGTTGGTGTAAACTAGAAAAGATAAATTAAAAGTATGGACAAAGCTCCACACAATCGCTGGAAATTACAAGACAATCAAATGAACACTGGCAGAAAAGAGTTAATAGACAAGAACCAATAAAAACAAAAATGAACAACACTGTCGGTGCGCCATACAATGACTGGCCGTGACGCGCAGCAGCCGTGGCCCTGCGCCATCTCCCCCCATCGGCCAGCACCGCACACCCGCCAATTCCACGCAGCGATATACACGCAGCAGCCGCTGGTGGTGGCGGATCACAGAGTGACAAAAGAAACGAGAAAGAATTACAAAACAAACACTGTGAAGTTGGTGTAAACTAGAAAAGATAAATTAAAAGTATGGACAAAGCTCCACACAATCGCTGGAAATTACAAGACAATCAAATGAACACTGGCAGAAAAGAATTAATAGACAAGAACCAATGAAAACAAAAATGAACAACACTGTCGGTGCGCCATACAATGACTGGCCGTGGCCCCGCGCCATCTCTCCCCATCGGCAAGTACCACACTCCCGCCACTCCTACCTGGTACTTTTCATAGGATGACGTAATCCACGGTGCCGTCTGTAGTTGATGCACGGTCCAGGAAGCTCTATGCGTTGGAGTGGGCGTCGACTGCCAGTGGCTGCGGCTGACGGTCAATGGTATCTGGGTTGCCTTCGTTGCTACCAATGATGCGCTCCCGCCGCGGCGGTGCGGGTAATCGGTTCGACGACGCGCTGGCGGTGCCTGAAGCGTACGACGATGAAGTCCTGTCGTCGTGCTTCCGCAACTCTTCGTCGCTCTCCTCGTCATCGTGCAGCAGCGCATCCAGCTCGCCATGCTGCGGCTAGCGCAGCCACTGCCAGTGGCGGTCCTCCGCGTACCACACAACAGCGCTGTACACAGCGATCGCAAGCAGCACAGTGGTCAGCAGCAACACGTTCGCCGCGTACGCCCTCGCCCCGCCGTCGCTGGGCGCAAGATGGTTGGCCGCGCTGACCACGCACAGTGCCGCAAGGAGCACAAAGCTCGCAGCGTGCATCACCGTCAGGAACGCCGAGCGCATCATGTTCGTGAAGGCAACCACGCCCGCACCCGCAAGCAGCACAGC
>NW_915462.1:0-1550 GCF_000209065.1 Trypanosoma cruzi
AGCCCGGCAGCGGGAAGATCAGTCATGGGCGTCGCAAAGGTTGACCACCGACAGGTTGCGGCTCCTCCGCTGCACCCCCCTCGCCCTGCCTGCGGGCAAACGCCCGGATCAAAAAAAGCGGCGCAACGGCGTTTGAACCAAATAACTCGGCGACCTGTGCATCAATCGGCTTCGCGTCCGCGGCGCCGTTCGTGTCATCTCCCGGCAGCAGCGGAGTCGGGTAATACGCAGAGGCGTTGTTCACCAACACATCGCACCGACCAAAGGCACGAAAAGAGCAGTCGATGATGTCCTCGCAGCAATCGAGAAGAGAACTGCTGAGACTGAGGTCCCCCTTGCACAACACAGCGGATCCAGCGCGAGCAGCATTGAGCTCCGCAACGAGCCGCTGCGCCGCCCCTTCGGAGTGACGGTAGTGCACGACGACTCGAAATCCCTGCTGGTGCAGACGCACAGCGATACTGTGGCCGATGCGTCGCGCCCCTCCGGTGATGATGGCAGCGGGGCACTCCGAGGCTTCATGCGACGGTTCGTCCATCCGCCCTCCTGTGTTTTCTCACTCTTTGCTTCCCAAGAAAAGTGCATGGTGGAAGAGCAACAGTTTTTTGTGGCGGCCAGAGGAAATGGACTCGGGCACACCACGCACGGCAGGACAACACAAGCGCACGCCTGCCAGCGACAACATTCGCCAACACGTCGTCACAACGACGTTCTCTCATTCCTCTCGTTGCTTCACACACACACACACACACACACACACACACACACACACACACACACACACACACACACACACACACACACACACACACACACACACAGGCTCTCCCTCCCCGTGGGTGTGGACGCCTGCCTCACTCGCCGCCACGCTGCTGCCCCATGGCCCACCGCCTCACACTCTCACGCTTCTGCTCCGCCCGCGAGCCCGAGAGCAGAATAACCCAAACGGGCACTACAAACATCACCGCAAGCGCCACAGCGACGCTCACCTCACGCTCGGTCTGTCGCCATGCGTGCATGCATGGCGTCTCCACGGGGCGCACACGGTTCGGTGCGTTGCCAAAGCGTCGATGAGGCACTGTCGGCGTCCCTGTACGGAATGCACACAGTCGCCGCATTGCAGCCTACCCGCCTAGCAAGAAGAAAAGAAACGCAGACACACACATAGACGAAGACACACACACACAGTTGAGACAGACTGATCGGCAAACAAACAGATGGTGTCCGAGCGCAGCGCGGCGCTCATTACACACAGCACTCAGTAACAAACAAGGGCTCGATCCACCACACAAATCCTACTGCTGAAAACCACCACACACAAAAAGGAAAAAAATCCACGCGCTAACGAGACGATCTAAAGACAATAACTCACCCATAAACAACGGACAAGCTCCATGTGTGCCCTGGCCGCAAAAAAAAAAAAAAAAGGCGGATGACGCAAGGCACACAATTGACCATTTACCACACATTCTCTTCACAGACACATTTCACACATAGTTATATACAACAAACCCATCAACACCCTAAATACATGCACACACGCAGAGATA
>NW_915465.1:0-1551 GCF_000209065.1 Trypanosoma cruzi
AGAGTGTCTCTGACCACCACCATCCATAATTCGAAACAAAAATTTAGACCACAGCGTGTGGTGCAGCAGCCGCTCGAAAACGATTATCCGAGTGCAGCACCGTTGTGGGCAAGAGCTCGCGAAATTCCTCCAAGCAGAGGATAGTTCCGGGTTGTTTGGCGTCCAGTGTGTGAACACGCAAACAGACATTGAAAGAGAGTGTCTCTGACCACCATCATCCATAATTCGAAACAAAAATTTAGACCACAGCGTGTGGTGCAGCAGCCGCTCGAAAACGATCCGCCGAGTGCAGCACCGTTGTGGGCAAGAGCTCGCGAAATTCCTCCAAGCAGCGGATAGTTCCGGGTTGTTTGGCGTCCAGTGTGTGAACACGCAAACAGACATTGAAAGAGAGTGTCTCTGACCACCACCATCCATAATTCGAAACAAAAATTTAGACCACAGCGTGTGGTGCAGCAGCCGCTCGAAAACGATTATCCGAGTGCAGCACCGTTGTGGGCAAGAGCTCGCGAAATTCCTCCAAGCAGCGGATAGTTCCGGGTTGTTTGGCGTCCAGTGTGTGAACACGCAAACAGACATTGAAAGAGAGTGTCTCTGACCACCATCATCCATAATTCGAAACAAAAATTTAGACCACAGCGTGTGGTGCAGCAGCCGCTCGAAAACGATCCGCCGAGTGCAGCACCGTTGTGGGCAAGAGCTCGCGAAATTCCTCCAAGCAGAGGATAGTTCCGGGTTGTTTGGCGTCCAGTGTGTGAACACGCAAACAGACATTGAAAGAGAGTGTCTCTGACCACCACCATCCATAATTCGAAACAAAAATTTAGACCACAGCGTGTGGTGCAGCAGTCGCTCGAAAGCGATCCGCCGAGTGCAGCACCGTTGTGGGCAAGAGCTCGCGAAATCCTCCAAGCAGAGGATAGTTCCGGGTTGTTTGGCGTCCAGTGTGTGAACACGCAAACAGACATTGAAAGAGAGTGTCTCTGACCACCACCATCCATAATTCGAAACAAAAATTTAGACCACAGCGTGTGGTGCAGCAGCCGCTCGAAAACGATTATCCGAGTGCAGCACCGTTGTGGGCAAGAGCTCGCGAAATTCCTCCAAGCAGAGGATAGTTCCGGGTTGTTTGGCGTCCAGTGTGTGAACACGCAAACAGACATTGAAAGAGAGTGTCTCTGACCACCACCATCCATAATTCGAAACAAAAATTTAGACCACAGCGTGTGGTGCAGCAGCCGCTCGAAAACGATTATCCGAGTGCAGCACCGTTGTGGGCAAGAGCTCGCGAAATTCCTCCAAGCAGAGGATAGTTCCGGGTTGTTTGGCGTCCAGTGTGTGAACACGCAAACAGACATTGAAAGAGAGTGTCTCTGACCACCACCATCCATAATTCGAAACAAAAATTTAGACCACAGCGTGTGGTGCAGCAGTCGCTCGAAAACGATCCGCCGAGTGCAGCACCGTTGTGGGCAAGAGCTCGCGACATTCCTCCAAGCAGCGGATAGTTCCGGGTTGTTTGGCGTCCCAGTGTGTGAACACGCAAACAGA
>NW_915466.1:0-1552 GCF_000209065.1 Trypanosoma cruzi
AGGCCGCTACACCTCACACAGCCACCGCACAAAAACAAACGGCAGCAGCAGCAGCAGCAACGCACAAAACATTACGCAGATGGAATCAGTACCAAACCAAAACACGCACACAGTCCCGCAAAACAAGAGTTAAACAATAAATGAAAAAAGAAGATTAAAAAACACACAAGGCCCAAGTGCGCATGCATATGAGTGTGTCTGATGCGTCCAACGTGACGGATGTGGGAACAACGCAGAGCACACAGCACGGCAGCAGAAGCAAAAAAAGCAAAAAACAATCACCATTTTATATTACATGGTATTTCGGATTGATAAAGAGGAGCACCAATCACTGCAGTTGTGTGCCGGCACTCACAGCCCACACTTCCCCTCAGCACAGACTGCTGTAAGCCAGCACGGACACCGCGAGCACCAGCGGGGCATAAACCCACGCAGGGCTGCTGGGACTGCCGTCAATTTTGCGAAGAAGTGGCGGTGCGCGGGTGGTCCTCGTAGTTGGCGCCTCTGTAGTCGTAATGCTTGGCGCCTCCGTGGTAGTGGTGGTCGCAGTTGGTGCTTGTGTAGTGGTAGTCGTGGTCGCAGTTGGTGCTTGTGTAGTGGTAGTCGTGGTCGTAGTCGTTGTAGTTGTTGTCGTCGTGGTGGTAGTCGTTGTGGTCGTCGTCGTTGTGGTCGTAGTGGTGGTGGTAGAATTTTTCTTATCATTAGCACTCGCTGGCACACACACGGACGGGCAGCAGCACAAGGCGAGCACCAGCAGGGCGCACAGCAGACGGCACGTCATCATCATCGTGAGTGTGGTCGTTCAGTGGTGTGGAGCTGATCTGCACAGTGAGGAAAATGGAGAGCAACAGAGGAGAAGAGAGGTGCGGCAGACACACACGGAGGGCAAACCACACAAGACGAGAGAGCAGCAGCCAGGCGTGCACCGTACGCCGCACACCACGCACGACACACACTCCAATCCGCGGCAACAGGCACACACAAACACACACAGTCATGCAGCGAGAACAACACACAGATGGAGGAGGGAGAGACCAGCAAGGGCGGCACACAAGGCCCCACCACATGTACTACACATGGCGAAGGCGTCTGTCGTGTCCGCGCCCCTCACGGACGGCCTTCACGCAAAAGTGGAGGCGCAGCGCCCACAGCAACAAAAAAGCAATGAAACAAGAAAAAAGCAATCCCCGCACACCACGAGAATTCATTTTCCACGGTAACTGCAGGCAATATTCATCACAAGGACAATACATTTTCCTCTGGCCTTCTCTCGCCTTCAGCACACGCCACTTCATGCAAGCGCAGCCACCATCGCGGCAGCAGCAGCAGCACACACACAAGAAGCAAAGTGAAGGAGTGGACTGGGAGACCGCGGTGCTGCGGTGCTGCCGTCACCGTCGCCAGTAGCTGCCGCAACATTTGCTCTGGTGGTGGTCGCCGGTGCTGTCCCGAAACCTCCATGAACGTCTTTCGAGTAGCATCGGTGTTCTCACGTCGGCGTTCCTCTTCCGCCGTTGCAGCATCAGCCTGTTGAGTGTTGACGGAAACCTTC
>NW_915467.1:0-1552 GCF_000209065.1 Trypanosoma cruzi
TCTTGCTCACACGGGTGCTGCACTCGGCTGATCGTTTTCGAGCGGCTGCTGCATTACACGTGGTGGTCCAAATTTTTGTTTCCAATTATGAATGGTGGGAGTCAGAGACACTCTCTGTCACTATCTGTTTGCGTGTTCACACACTGGACACCAAACAACCCTGAATTATCCGCTGCTTGGAGGAATTTCGCGAGCTCTTGCCCACACGGGTGCTGCACTCGGCTGATCGTTTTCGAGCGGTGGCTGCATCACACGTTGTGGTCCAAATTTTTGTTTCCGATTGTGAATGGTGGGAGTCAGAGGCACTCTCTGTCACTATCTGTTTGCGTGTTCACACACTGGACACCAAACAACCCTGAACTATCCGCTGCTTGGAGGAATTTCGCGAGCTCTTGCCCACACGGGTGCTGCACTCGGCTGATCGTTTTCGAGCGGCTGCTGCATCACACGTTGTGGTCCAAATTTTTGTTTCCGATTGTGAATGGTGGGAGTCAGAGGCACTCTCTGTCACTATCTGTTTGCGTGTTCACACACTGGACACCAAACAACCCTGAATTATCCGCTGCTTGGAGGAATTTCGCGAGCTCTTGCTCACACGGGTGCTGCACTCGGCTGATCGTTTTCGAGCGGTGGCTGCATTACACGTTGTGGTCCAAATTTTTGTTTCCGATTGTGAATGGTGGGAGTCAGAGGCACACTCTGTCAATATCTGTTTGCGTGTTCACACACTGGACACCAAACAACCCTGAACTATCCGCTGCTTGGAGGAATTTCGCGAGCTCTTGCCCACACGGGTGCTGCACTCGGCTGATCGTTTTCGAGCAGTGGCTGCATCACACGTTGTGGTCCAAATTTTTGTTTCCGATTATGAATGGTGAGAGTCAGAGACACTCTCTGTCACTATCTGTTTGCGTGTTCACACACTGGACACCAAACAACCCTGAATTATCCGCTGCTTGGAGGAATTTCGCGAGCTCTTGCTCACACGGGTGCTGCACTCGGCTGATCGTTTTCGAGCAGTGGCTGCATCACACGTTGTGGTCCAAATTTTTGTTTCCGATTATGAATGGTGAGAGTCAGAGACACTCTCTGTCACTATCTGTTTGCGTGTTCACACACTGGACACCAAACAACCCTGAATTATCCGCTGCTTGGAGGAATTTCGCGAGCTCTTGCTCACACGGGTGCTGCACTCGGCTGATCGTTTTCGAGCAGTGGCTGCATCACACGTTGTGGTCCAAATTTTTGTTTCCGATTATGAATGGTGAGAGTCAGAGACACTCTCTGTCACTATCTGTTTGCGTGTTCACACACTGGACACCAAACAACCCTGAACTATCCGCTGCTTGGAGGAATTTCGCGAGCTCTTGCCCACACGGGTGCTGCACTCGGCTGATCGTTTTCGAGCAGTGGCTGCATCACACGTTGTGGTCCAAATTTTTGTTTCCGATTATGAATGGTGAGAGTCAGAGACACTCTCTGTCACTATCTGTTTGCGTGTTCACACACTGGACACCAAACAACCCTGAATTATCCGCTGCTTGGAGGAATT
>NW_915469.1:0-1553 GCF_000209065.1 Trypanosoma cruzi
CGGCTACGAGAATCTTGAGGGCTGCACACTGCAGGAGACGTACCACGACCTGACTGGCAATCCCGTGCTCAACATCCCCATTGACGCGAAGCTTGCCAAGGCCGCTGGAGCGGACGTAACGGAGGGCCACTACTGGCTGGATTTGGCGCAGAAGATTCAATCCGGACAGTTCGTGGCCTCTGTATTAACCAAGGACATGGAGACTGAGAGTATGGGTATTCAGCGCGAGCAGCAGTATGGTGTGCTCGAGATCTTCTCGATGACAGGCACATCGTCTGTGAACGACATTGTTATCCATTTGCACAATCCCTTCGAGGATGAGGAGTTCATCTACACAGGTCCCCTGAATAGCAAGGATTCACACTGGACGCCCAAGTTACGCGCCAAATACAGTGTGGACGATGAACGCTCCATCTTTCTTCCACTCAGCACATTTTTGAAGATTATTAATTCCATGCAACTGTGCTATGTTTCTACGATAGATGGCGATGCCACATACTTTGATGACGAATGGAAAGGTGAGGCCGCAGGCGGTAACCCCACATGTGTTACATGGCGCAAAAATCCCCTATATAGTGTCAGAAACACTGGAAAAAACCCACTGCGGCTCGTGGTGATGATCAAGCAAGAGGATCAGCGACGCTTTACTTCCCCTGATGAGCAGTTACAATACCTTCAGTGTGGTGTGGTTATGGTTCAAAATACAAGTGCCAATGCAATACCCACCCATAACGTCACTGGCAACAACCACAAGCCCATTTACAAGAGTTTGTTTCTGAATTCTCGTGAGGTGGCGAATGCCGTTACGGTTCCCCCTAATTCTCTATGTTATCTTGTGCCCTCATGCATGTCAAAGGGATCTGAATCAAAATTCACCATTGCCCTGTATCGCATGGTTGGGGAAGAATACAGCAGTCTCACGATCAAAAAGCTTAGCGTCCCCGAGATGGATTGGGACCATCCTGCTGAAGGGCACGTGGAGTTGGAGCAAAAGCAAAAGGATCGTGTGGACTTCTATGTTGACCAAGAAACCGACGTCCACATACTGATGCATCAGGAAAAGCCGTATTCCAGTGCGACTGGCGGCGACGCCATGGCCCAGGACTATATGGGCATGTACCTGTACGACGACGCGGACCGCAAAATTGGTGGTGTGCACGCTGCAACAAACTTCAGGGAAACAGGCATCGTCTATCACCTTCCCCGAAGCGGCCGCTACGCTCTCTCCGTCACATGTCCACGTGCGAAGGGAAAGGTGCCCGCGCTCATCACGATTGTCGCCTCCTATTCAGCCAACAGTCGTCTCGTCGAAGCCCCAGAGGATGCAGGCATGTTTGAAGATGAGGACGATGACATCGACGAGGGAGAGGAGTCTGCGGCACGGAATAACCCCATCGACTACATGCCCGTCAATATGCCTCCGTCAAAGATTACGGAGCTTCCTGACAGCACAACGCCGTTTGAGGACAAGCGGTTTATGGTCGACAACAAGATTATCACGAATGATCCATGGATCCACATTGGTGACTTGTATCCGGAGGGCAAGACACTGC
>NW_915470.1:0-1553 GCF_000209065.1 Trypanosoma cruzi
ATGTTGGAGTTGATTCTGCGCTAACTTCTGTTGGTCCGTCCGTTTTCGTGACTGTGGTGGGGATGGTTCCTTCTTTTCGTGAGGCACTTCTTGACCCCATGTCGTGTTGAGACGCTTCTACATGTTGCACTGAAGGGTCATCTGCAAAGGAGGGGTTTTCATCTTTTGTTTGTGTTGTTGCTTCTGCCGCTGCTGCCGCTGCCGCTGCTGCAGGTGCTTTTGGTGTTGGTAATTTGAGTCCTTCTTCCTGGGCGGATCCGTCATCAGAGCTGGACTGTCCCTTCGCTGGTGTTGCATTTAAAGTTCCGGCTGGGTTTCCATTCAGTGTCGTTGCTAATGGTTCCGATGGTGGTGGTACTCCTTCTTGCGGCAATGTTAATTGGGATGTTTCTTCGCCTTCAATTGAGCTTTTGGGTCCCTCAATTTCTTCGGTTTCTTCTCTCCCTCTCACTGTGCTTGCTGGTGATGCCATTTCCTGTTTGTGCACCCAAAGACTGATTGCCGTTTTCGGGACCTTCCTTGACTGAATCCTGCGTTACATGTTGTTCGGCACCAACAATACCAGCAACAGGCTCTGAACTGCCAAATCTTTCATCTTCCTTCATTTCGGTACCTTCATCGACATTGGCCTCCGCCATCACACAGTCACGCACCGTCCCATCCAGAAATGAGAGTCACGCACCACAACAACAACAATGAAAGGAGTGCTGATCGATCGCCCCCTTCCCCACACCCTCACAGTCAATATTACCGTCAGCGTTACTACTCCCTCTTTAGAAAAACTCACCGGCATGCCGCGTAGCCCGTCATCCTCCCCCGCTGCGTCCGCCACCTCCTCCCGCAGTCCAACAGCTCCGTGTCATCCACTTCTTCCACAGCCTACGGCATGCCACCGCCACGCAATACTCATACACGTGCTCCATGCGCTGCATTTTGTTCTCCTTGTATTTGTGGCGGCAGCGCAAAGTCTTGCAGCCGGCGGCATCGTGGTGCTGGAAGAAGTACGGCGCAGCAACTGTGCGGGTGTCCGTGTGGCTGTACTCGCGCTTCAACTCGTCCAGCACGAACGGGCTCGGCGGCAGCTATTCCAGCGGGTTCATTTTCTTCTTCCCCCGTAAACCGCGGACGCCTCACGGAGCCCTCCAGCGGCGTCACGCCATGTCCCATGAGGTCATGCGCACCGCCCCCTCATGTTCCCCTTCGCAGCCGCAGAAGAACGCAGCACCCACATGCAATTGCCGGCAAGGTAGGACCATCCACGTAAAATAAAACGTTATACGTGTCGTGCGAGGGTGGTTGTATGTCTGCAGAGACGTAAAGGCAAAAAAAAAGAAGACAGTCACGCCAAGAGGCAAATACGCACATAAGTACCGCAGAGGTCACAGAAAAAATAAACATTTCAATATATATATATATGGCACAACTCAAGCCGGCACGGCAGCCCAAGCAGCGAACAAATAAGAGAACAATTACGGAAGAAAAGAAAAACTACGCACTCAACGCAGTTTTCACGCAGATCGTTAAATGTAAAAAATTGGATAACAATAATAATA
>NW_915471.1:0-1553 GCF_000209065.1 Trypanosoma cruzi
TTGCTTCTTCTTGTTGTTGCGTGTGCGGCTGCAGCTACTGCTGTGGCCGCGTGAGAGTGAGGGAGAGAGAGCCGTGCACCGGCCGCACACACACTCGTCTTTCACTCACTCTCTGTGTGTGTGTCCCCTTGCATGGACTCTCGCCCCTCACCTCCACCCCACGAGGCACACACATAATGTGCCCATTGTATATATTGCATGCACACCCATGCAGGCCCGTTGGTGCTCTCTTTTGCACGACACGCACCGCTGCCGTCCTGCCTGACTGCATGGGCGGAGCACCGTAACTGTTTTTGTTTTTATTGCATGGAGTGGGCGACCTCTCTCTCTCTCTCCCTGTGTGTGTGTTTTGCTTTACGGGAGCAATGAGAGTGTGTGCGCTGGCCGTCCCACGCTTCGGCTTTTTGTTTTGTTTTTCATTGTTTTGTGGTTGAGAGCACCCATTCCGCGGGCTGCGTGTGTGTGTGATGATATGAGTAATTTGCGTGTGTGCTATCTGCCTCTCTCTGCCGTTGCTTTCTTCTGACTCTCTTGTGCCGCACAGCTGCTCTGGAAGTATATCCACTGACAAACACACACGCACATTATTCTGGCACCAGCGGCATCTCGCGAGAAGGGAGGACGGGAGCCCGTGATTTGAATGTTTCCGATGTGTTGTGGGTGTGATGTTGGCAGCGTGCGGCCGGTGGGTGGTGTGGCATTTTGGGTGCCTGGGACATGTGCGGATGGATTCTTGCTTAGCAGTTGCAACTGTCGACGCATCACTGCGGCTTTGGATACGTCGACAGGAGAACCTCCGGCTGTGCGGGGTGATGTGCGCCAGTGGCGGAGCGTGTGCGATGGAGGGACACGAATTAAACGACTGGCGGCAGCGCGTGGGCTTTGCAAAGGACGGTTGTACCCTTTTGCATTCTGCCGGTTGTTTTGTGTGTGGGTGTCGCTTGGTGTGTGCTGACGCGTGAATAACGACACACCCGCCGTGACTCCTGCTGCTGCTGGTGTTAGTCGCTGTGTGTTCCCGGTGCACTGTTCATCCATCTCGTTCCGTGTGTCTGTGTGCGTGAGTTGTTGTTGTTATTGACTGCGGATGATGGTGCCACTCACTGTGGATGGGTGGCGGTGCTTATCCTTTCACCCCCTTTTTTTTTTTTTTCTTACTCACACCAGAAAGCAAACAAGCGCTAATCGCTACTGTGATATTCGAAGGCACTTAAAGGACCAACAGCACACACACCGCCCACACACACATATTTGTATGCTCTCACGTGTTGCTGCTGTCAAGGTACCCCGCACACACAACCGTCGCCGCGTGACCGGATCCAGCGGAAGGAGGAGGGAAGGAAGAGAGAGTGAGCAGCAAATGCCCAACATGCCCCGGTGTGTGTTTACTTCCACGGTGCTGCTCCTCCTCGTCGTGATGATGTGCTGCGGCACTGGTGGAGTTGCAGCCACTGAGAAACCAACGCCAGTTGAGGGAACTTCACCGGAGAAATATTTTGATTGGAGAGATAAGAAAAAAGACGAAACAGTGAGTTTGCTCCGTGTTCCCAGTC
>NW_915472.1:0-1553 GCF_000209065.1 Trypanosoma cruzi
CGGTGTTCCTTTCTTTGCACATCGTAAATAATATACCCTTTCATCCCACTCTTCCACAACCATACAAAACACTCTTGGATGTTAAGTTACCCATGTATTTTGTCACGGTTTTGGCGGTCTTGTCAAACACGTACGCCGTTTCTCCAAAACAGTGGACAACCACTTGGAGTTTGTCCACATCGCAGTGCAGCAGCTGGTAAAGAAGGTAAGAGCCGGCAGCCATCGACTTCCCGATCCCGGGCGTCCCAATCAGCACATGCGGCACGGGTGAAGGATTGAGAGTCAAATGAAAATTGCTAAACCACTTAGTTAGATCGCCCTTGACGATCTGCCACACTCGATCCACCTCACAGTTAACACACAAGTCATTACCACACCTATGCGGCCCATTCAGCGTGTACGGCCACCCCCTGTCCGAGGTGAGCACCATCAACACGGGAGGTGCTTCACCGGATTGCTGCACAGCGTCATCCTTTTCGAAGGTTTCGCCAACTGCCTTGTAAGTCCATGACTGTTTCGGTTTCCCTTCCCTCACATACATTCCCGCCCCCTCGCCGCCAGGGACTTCCACGACATGGTGCCACCTCGCATTGTACACAGACTCGTACAATCCCTCCAGTTTCATCGCTGCACTCGTCGTCGTTGGTTTGCTCGCCTCCTCGGCGACTGCATCCAAGAACCTTTTAGTGATTTCATGAACATTTGCTTTTACCTCCGCAGCAGCCACCAACCACTTCAGTAGATTGTCCACACCATTTTTGTAAAGCCTGTTTACATCCTCTTCCATATCCATTTCCTCCCGTACAGCCCTCTCGGCCCTCAAATAACGACCTGATGCCTTTATTTCGCGCAGTACTTCCGAATCGTGGACATACCTCGCGGGATCCTTGAAAAACTCCTTCAGCAAAACAGTCCGATTGGTGTCTGCGACGCCTCTGCCGTCCAATTCTCTCACAAGAAAATTATTCAGTTTCATTTTATGGACGCGGACTCCTCCTTGAAAAATTGCGTCTTCAATGCTGAGAGTTAAGTTAAACCCCATTTGTTGCTGGTCCCGCCTTGCCCTTTCTTCTGCCTCACGCCTTGCTTTTTCTTCTCTCCGTACCTGAGTGAGGGCTGCGTTTAGTTTTCCCTTTGCATGAAGAGTGACCGTATTCTGCCTTTTAAAGCCCTTCCATTGCCCGAGCGAGAACACACCCTTGTGGTGAAGCTTGCGTACATCCTCTTCCAAACCCATTTCATCCCTCACAGCCCCTTCCATCCCCGCATAAGCATCGGCTGCCTGTATTTCGCCCAATACTCCCGCATCGTGGATATACCTCGTGGGATCAATAAAAAAATCCCTCAGTAAGACATTCCGATTGGCACGCAAAATGCCTCTGCCTTCCATTTCCAGCGTAAGAAAATCATTCAGCTTTATGTCCATGACGCGAACTCTTCCTCTAAACAACAAATCTTCGATCTTAGCACATAAGTTAAACATTATTTGTTGCTTGTCCCGCCTTGCCCTTTCTTCTGCCTCGCGGCGTTCTTCTCTCAGTACCTGAGTGAGA
>NW_915473.1:0-1554 GCF_000209065.1 Trypanosoma cruzi
CAAACAACCCTGAACTATCCGCTGCTTGGAGGAATTTCGCGAGATCTTGCCCACATGGGTGCTGCAGTCGGCGGATCGTTTTCGAGCGGCTGCTGCACCACACGCTGTGGTCTAAATTTCTGTTTCGAATTATGAATGGTGGTGGTCAGAGACACTCTCTTTCAATGTCTGTTTGCGTGTTCACACACTGGACACCAAACAACCCGGAACTATCCGCTGCTTGGAGGAATTTCGCGAGATCTTGCCCACATGGGTGCTGCAGTCGGCGGATCGTTTTCGAGCGGCCGCTGCACCACACGCTGTGGTCTAAATTTCTGTTTCGAATTATGAATGGTGGTGGTCAGAGACACTCTCTTTCAATGTCTGTTTGCGTGTTCACACACTGGACGCCAAACAACCCTGAACTATCCGCTGCTTGGAGGAATTTCGCGAGATCTTGCCCACATGGGTGCTGCACTCGCCGGATCGTTTTCGAGCGGCTGCTGCACCACACGCTGTGGTCTAAATTTCTGTTTCGAATTATGAATGGTGGTGGTCAGAGACACTCTCTTTCAATGTCTGTTTGCGTGTTCACACACTGGACGCCAAACAACCCTGAACTATCCGCTGCTTGGAGGAGTTTCGCGAGATCTTGCCCACATGGGTGCTGCACTCGCCGGATCGTTTTCGAGCGGCTGCTGCACCACACGCTGTGGTCTAAATTTCTGTTTCGAATTATGAATGGTGGTGGTCAGAGACACTCTCTGTCAATGTCTGTTTGCGTGTTCACACACCTGGACGCCAAACAACCCTGAACTATCCGCTGCTTGGAGGAATTTCGCGAGCTCTTGCCCACAGGGGTGCTGCAGTCGGCGGATCGTTTTCGAGTGGCTGCTGCACCACACGTTGTGGTCTAAATTTCTGTTTCGAATTATGAATGGTGGTGGTCAGAGGCACTCTCTTTCAATGTCTGTTTGCGTGTTCACACACTGGACGCCAAACAACCCTGAACTATCCGCTGCTTGGAGGAATTTCGCGAGATCTTGCCCACAAGGGTGCTGCAGTCGGCGGATCGTTTTCGAGCGGCTGCTGCACCACACGCTGTGGTCTAAATTTTTGTTTCGAATTATGAATGGTGGTGGTCAGAGACACTCTCTTTCAATGTCTGTTTGCGTGTTCACACACTGGACGCCAAACAACCCTGAACTATCCGCTGCTTGGAGGAATTTCGCGAGATCTTGCCCACAAGGGTGCTGCAGTCGGCGGATCGTTTTCGAGCGGCTGCTGCACCGCACGTTGTGGTCTAAATTTTTGTTTCGAATTATGAATGGTGGTGGTCAGAGGCACTCTCTTTCAATGTCTGTTTGCGTGTTCACACACTGGACGCCAAACAACCCTGAACTATCCGCTGCTTGGAGGAATGTCGCGAGATCTTGCCCACAAGGGTGCTGCAGTCGGCGGATCGTTTTCGAGCGGCTGCTGCACCGCACGTTGTGGTCTAAATTTTTGTTTCGAATTATGAATGGTGGTGGTCAGAGGCACTCTCTTTCAATGTCTGTTTGCGTGTTCACACAC